>NW_027014979.1:5000-12385 GCF_036934945.1 Oncorhynchus masou masou | reverse complement strand
CTTCTTGAAACTCCCCATCCCGGATCCGGGTTTGTGACTAAAGCCTCAGGCTCATTAGCATAACGCAACGTTAACGATTTCTGAAAATCGCAAATAAAATGAAAATAATGCGTCTGCTCTCAAGCTTAGCCTTTTCTTAACAACACTGTCATCTCAGATTTTCAAAATATGCTTTTGAACCATATAAATTGACTAATTTGTGTAAGAGTATGCAAAGCTAGCATAGCATTTTGAGTAGCATTTAGCACGCAACATTTTCACAAAAACCAGATAACCAAATAAATAAAATCATTTACCTTTGAAGAGCTTCTGATGTTTTCAATGAGGAGACTCTCAGTTACATACCAAATGCGCAGTTTTTCCTGAAAGCGTCTGTGTGTAGGAGAAATCGTTCCGTTTTCTACATTGCGTCTGGCTACCGAAACAAACCGAAAATTCAGTCACCTACAACGTAAAACTTTTTCCGGATTAACTACATAATATCGACCGAAACATGGCAAACGTTGGAATCAATCCTCAAGGTGTTTTTTCACATATCTCTTCATTGATATGCAGTTCGTGGAAGCTTGCTTTCCTCTCTGTATCGCATGGAAAAATACTGGCAGGTGACTTTTGCGCACCAATTTCGGCGCAGGACACCGGGCGGACACCTGGTAAATGTGGTCTCTTATGGTCAATCTTCCAATGATCTGCCCACAAATACGTCACAATGCTGCAGACACCTTGGGGAAACGACAGAAAGGGTTGACTCACTCCTCTCGCATTCACAGCCATATAAGGAGACAATGGAAAACAGAGCCTCAAAAATCCTTGTCATTTCCTGGATGCCATCTCATCTTGGTTTTGCCTGAAGCTCACGTTCTAGGGCACGCACAGAGAATATCTTGGTATTTCTGGACACGTCAGAGTGTTTTCTTTCAAATGGTATCAATTATATGCATAGTCGAGCATCTTTTTGTGACATAATATCTTGTTTAAAACGGGAACGTTTTTCATCCAAAAATGAAATAGCGCCCCCATAGATGTAAGAGGTTAAAACTAAATCTATATTAGTGAAAGCTTTGCAATAGTGATGGCTGGTCAACGAATCACCCTCAGATGATTTGTTGAGAGCCCCGAGACAAAACTACAAAGGTCTTTTATAGCCAAGATACACCCCTTTCACCCTACATGACCAACAACAGACATATAGAATGGGTCACAAGGTTAAGATTTGTATGAAAGATAGCTATAATTCACAGCAGACAGTAAATGCAGCAAAACAGTCATCTTATGTACAGACCATGGTCTGGCCCTGGGGTCATCTCTCCCTGGTACCATATAGAACAGAAACATTAACTTATGCTCTGGAATGCGGTTTCTTTAGGTTGTATCACCCAAAAGACATGGTAAATCTCCTGTCACTGTTATCTCCCAGAGACCCCTCCTCAGTAGAACACACACCGCGTAGTTGTAAGAATACTCTATTATGTTGCATAAAACAACCATTTGATGCAATATAAGTATTTGAACATAATCATGCAGTTTTCCACCATATTCTGTGCAGTGTTATTTTTAATATCCAATATCCATACTGTACTGTGATGACATCTGCACAGGGGGAAGTCATGGAGTAGGGGGCTTCAAAGGCCTCTACATGTGGGTGCCGATGCTGGGTGGGCTCAAGAGTTTTCACACATCTCGCTTCACATTGAAGTTGCAGCCAGGTCTGTTCTGTTCTAGCAGCTTGGTAGCTTAGTAGCCTTATTTACTTAGCTTTATATGACAACATTATCTAGAGATGGTCGTCTTTTATTTTTTGGCTTCAGAAGTAGCTTCAGACAGAACGTTACTTAGTTTACTGTCTGAATTCAATTCAATTCAATTCAAAGGGCTTTATTTGCAATGGGAAACATATGTGTACATTGACAAAGAAAATGGAATAGACAATTAACAAAAGGGAAATAAACAATGGAAGCATTAGTAAACATTACAGTCACAAACGTTTGAAAAGAATATAGACAATTCAAATGTTAAATTATTGGCAATGTACAGTGTTGTAACAATGTGCAAGTAGTTGAAGTAGGAAAGGGAAAATATATGACCAGATATATATCTGTTCATTTTGGGCATCGCTTCCTGTTCCTTCTGGATTTTGATAACTAGTGGGTATGGTCCTAATTCTGCTCTGCATGCATTGTTTTGGGTTTTGCGTTGTACACAAAGTAGATTATTTGCAGAATTCTGCATGCAAAGTCTCTATTGGGTGTTTGTCCCATTTAGTGAATTCTTGGTTGGTGAGTTCACCCCTTGACCTCACAACAATAGAGGGCAATGGGCTCGATAACTGATTGAAGTATTTTTAGCCAGATCCTAATTGGGATGTTAAGTTTTATGCTCCTTTGATGGCATAGAAGGCCCTTCTTGCCTTGTCTGTTAGATCATTCACAGCCTTGTGAAAGTAACCTGTGGTGTTGATGTTTAGGCCGAGGTAGATGTCATTATTTTGTGATTTGTGATCTATGGTAATAGTATCGAGATATAATTTGTATTTGTTGTCTTGGCTATTGGATATTTTTTGCCACACCATTATTTGTGTCTTATTGAGATTCACTGTCAAGGCCTAAGTCTGACAGAATCTGTGCAGAAGATCTAGATTCTGCTGTAGGCTGTCCTTCATTGGGGATAGAAGCACCAGATCATCAGCAAACAGTAGACATAGACAGTATACTATGTTGAAGAGGGTGGGGCTCAAGCTGCATCGCTGTCTCACCCTTCTCTCTCTCTCTCTCTCTCTCTCTCTCTCTCTCTCACTCTCTCCCCCTCCCTCCCTCAATAGTTGTGTGATGTTAAGCTCGAGGGGACAACACTCCCTGGTCAGTTTATTAGGTATACCAGAATGGATTACTACTACAGACAGTGAGTCACGTGGCCGTAGCTTGCTTTATAAAGCAGGCAGATAGGCATTGCGACATTCAGGTACTGTTTGACTTTGAGAAGGGTATGATCGTCGGTGCCAGGCACGACCCATCCCGTATCTCATCCGTAAAGACAGTGACAAGGGTATCCCGAGAATGTTGCATCAAACAAAAACCTTCAGTCAGCAGCAGTCCTGTGGATTGAAACAGCTTGTTGATGAGAGAGGTTGAAAGAAAATGGTAAGAGGGCAAGCTAACAGCACGACTCGACGATCCTCGTCATGGATGGGCTATTGCAGCAGACGACCAAATCGTGTTCCACTCCTATCAGCTAAACACAAGTAGAGGCCGCTCCAGTGGGCAATGTGATCACCAACACTGAATGATTTAGGAGTGGAAAAATGTCAAGCAGAGTCAGGATTTGGCATATCCAGCATGAGTCAATTGCCCCATCCTGCCTGGTGTCAATAGTACAGTCCTCTACCCCTCCCTCCCTCCCTCCCTCCCTCCCTCCCTCCCTCCCTCCCTCCCTCCCTCCCTCCCTCCCTCCCTCCCTCCCTCCCTCCCTCCCTCCCTCCCTCCCTCCCTCCCTCCCTCCCTCCCTCCCTCCCTCCCTCCCTCTCCATCAGAAGCAGTGTGAGGGTTAATGTGTGCATGGGCTCTGGAATCTAGATCTTCTTTCCCATGCTCCTCTGCATGAGAGGAGGGAATGAGAAGGAGAGGAGGGAAGGAGAAGGAGGAGAGAATGAGAGAAGGGAAAGAGGAGGAGAGAATGAAAGGAGGGAAAGGGAAGGAGGAGAGAATGAGAGGAGTGAAAGAGAAGGAGGAGAGAATGAGAGGAGTGAAGTTGAAGGAGGAGAGAAGGAAAGGAGGGAAAGAGAAGCAGGAGAGAATGAAAGGAGGGAAAGAGGAGGAGAGAATGAAAGGAGGGAAAGAGAAGGAGGAGAGAATGAAAGGAGGGAAAGAGGAGGAGAGAATGAAAGGAGGGAAAGAGAAGGAGGAGAGAATGAAAGGAGGGAAAGAGAAGGAGGAGAGAATGAGAGGAGAGACAGAGAAGGAGGAAAATGAGGAGAATGAGAGACAGAGAGGGGAGGAAGGGGGCACTTGTTCACGCTGGGATGGCATCTACAAGCTTAAGGACACACACACACACACCCGCAGAGTAGCAAAACACATTGAGAATGTCAAATTGAGTTAATCCTGGATGTCAATATAGCACTGCTTGAGAGAAGCTACAATGACTATCACTCTCCTGCAATGATAGCATAAAGCAAAGCCTGGCATTTGATTATGTGTATAAGTGTCTGTGTGTGTTTGTGAGTGTGTGTCTCTTTCTGTCTCTGATTGAGTGTGTCCTCGGCTCACTGGTCTGTGTTATTGTGCTAGTCAGACTGGGAAGAGGATTAGGTGCCAAACCCTGAACTCAGACATAGAGAGAGCGAGAGAGTGAGAGAGAGAGCGAGAGAGAGAGAGAGAGAGAGAGAGAGAGAGAGAGAGAGAGAGAGAGAGAGAGAGAGAGAGGGAGAGAGAGAGACAGGCATATACAGAGGAGTAGTGAGAGAAAGAGGAAGAGAGAGAGAGAGTGTGAGAGAGAAAGAGAGAGAGAGAGAGAGAGAGAGAGAGAGAGAGAGAGAGAGAGAGAGAGAAAGAGAGAGAGCGAAAGAAAGAGAAAGAGAGAGAGAGAGAGAGAGAGAGAGAGAGAGAGAGAGAGAGAGAGAGAGAGAGAGAGAGAGAGAGAGAGAGAGAGAGAGAGAGAGAGAGAGAGAGACAAACAGAGACAGTTTAGGGGGATGAACAGAACCAGTTAGAGAGATACTGTAGAGGGGGAGGAGAAGGAGACGGGGAAAGAAAGGAGAGTAACAGAAAGAGAGAGAGTGAGGAAACATCCCGTTAACAGCAGACAGTGAGACTAACTCCAGTGCCTGGCTAAGAGGATATTGGGTCCATGTGGCCAACTGACATAAATCCTAACAGCTCCACTCTTCCTTTTCTCCTTTCTGATTCATTCTTTATATCCAGAGAGAAGAGAGGAGGGGGATGAGGGCTGTGGAATATGCTGACACAGGCTAATGAAAGAAAGAACACACCAGAAAATACAGTAGTACATTTCCACTGCCGTCTGGAAAGGTGTGCGCTTGTGTGTGTGTGTTTGTTTCTGCAACTGTGTGTGTGTTCTGGTATTTTTTGGTATCTTATTAACTAAGAACCCCATTAGCTGTTGCAAAGGCAGCAGCTACTCTTCCTGGGTTCCACACAGAACATGAAACATGAAATAATATGGAACATTAATAGACAAGAACAGCTCTAGGACAGAACCACATGCGTTTTTTTAAAGGCACATGTCGCCTACATATCAATACGTACAAACAAACTATCTAGGTCAAATAGAGGAGAGGCGTTGTGACGTCAGGTGTTGCTTTATCTGTTTTTTTAAACCAGGTTTGCTGTTCATTTGAGCAACATGAGATGAAACGCTCCATGCAATAATGGCTTTATATAGTACTGTACGCTTTCTTGAATTTGTTCTGTATTTTGGGACTGTGAAAAGACCTCTGGTGACATGCTTGGTGGGGTAAGTGTGTGTGTCAGAGCTGTGTGTAAATTCTGGCTGTGATTTTCCACACATTGTTTGTTATAAAGAAGAAGTGATGCATACAGTCTGTCTCTCCAAACTCTGAGCCAAGAGAGACTGACATGCCTACTCTTTATATCAGCTCTTTGATTACAATGAAACGGAAACTCTGTTCTGGGCCAACTGCAGCTTGACTAGGATCCTTCTTCTGCCACTCGACCCATGACTGGCCAATAATCAAGATAAGATAAAACTAGAGCCTGCAAGTTATGCTTTTTGGAGTCAGCTGAGTGTAAAGCAGATCTTTGAGGTTGACAGGTTTAGTATTGGGACACAGAAATGGATGCTGGTTTTAAAGGTCAAATGAACTTCAGGCCACATTCCCATTGGCTCCTTGGTAACAGACTTCCTGCTCTCCTACATCTTTCCTAATGTTTCCGTAGCGTTTTCCAAACATGCACCACAAATCTGACTAAAACATGAATCTCTCTATCCCCATGCCAAATTCATTTTCCAGAGAAATGTGAAACAGACAGCATTACATATGAACCTTTTAACTTTCTTTCTCTCTTTCTTCCAGAAATAAATACCATGGTCTGTCTGTGTCATTTTCCCTCTCGCTGATGTGGGAACATGTACTGTTCTGTACATATCTCATTTCTTCCTTGTTTGGATAATGGTTGGAGGGGTTACGAAGCCCTTCAAGTGCAAGCCCACGGACACAGACAAGCCTACGCACATACACACGCACATACGCACACGCACACGCACACACACACCCACACACCCCCACACACCCACACACACACACACACACACACACACACACACACACACACACACACACACACACACACACACACACACACACACACACACACACACACACACACACACAAATGCACACACTCTTGACTCTACTTCAGGCCCTGTGGAGGGTTCTTATCATATCACACACACACACACACACACACACACATAAACGACCAGTGTTTGAACTGTATGCATGTGTTACTGTCTGTGGGTGTGTGTGTGTATGTGTGTGTGTGTGTGTGTGTGTGTGTGTGTGTATCAAACGATGATAATAAGGAAGCCCCACTGTGTACACACTCTGAGCGTAGGAGTCAAATGTATTCATGGTAAGCTGCTGCCTTCCCTGCTTCCGCACAGCAGGGACAGTTTAGTATAGTAGACCTCCCCTCTGATCGATGCTATCTGTCTCTGGGAGTTAACCAATGCGAGATCTCTCTCATCCTACCTCCCTAGCTCTCGCTCTCTCTCTCTCTCTCTCTCTCTCTCTCTCTCTCTGCTCTCTCGGTCTCTTCCTCCTCTTTCTTTCCCCTCTCGCTCTCTCTGGTGGAGTCCGTTGATCTGTGCACCTGATGAGGAGCAGAGAAGAGCAGAGTGGTTCTCTACAGGAAAAGAGGATAGATATACTTCCTGTGGGATGCTCAATGATCAGGAGATACAGAAAAAGGACTCACAGGAATAACAGGTTTGTAAATCACTGCTGTCTTAACCCATTGGAGCAAACATGCACACACACACACTCTACTGACAACTTAAATTGGCTAGGGCTATACACACACGTGCACAAGTATGAACAAGCACACGTACATATAAGCACACACACACACACACACACACACACACACACACACACACACACACACACACACACACACACACACACACACACACACACACACACACACACACACACACACACACAAACACTACCGTATACGCAAGCACAAGCATATGTATGTACATACACACTTCCCTACAGCTGGCCTGCTTCCAGCTGCAATGAGTGTGTGGTTTCAGGCTTATTTGTGTTGCATAGAAGTGTGTTAACGTAAGTGTGTGCTGTGTCTATTCACTCCTTCACACCTCCATAGTTACCTCTGCCCTGT
>NW_027014979.1:0-2500 GCF_036934945.1 Oncorhynchus masou masou | reverse complement strand
GTTTGTATGTTATGCCTCCATGCATGTGAGTCTAAATGTGGGACTAGGGTTTGTCACTAAACATTCTCTGTATCACTTGTATTAGTTGATATGGGCAGCCCTACGTAGAAATATGTATTCAGGTGAGTTACTGTAATTTCTTTAAGTGTAGTTTTGCATTTTTAAGCTAATTGAACACCCTTACAGTCTGTATGCAATTAGAACAAGACAACGTCAACTTCCGACCTTGGCCAGGTGGCAATGATTTGTTGGCCAGCGGCAGTTTCGAAGTGAGTTAGAAAACGTGTCTGTTCTCAATCTGTCACTGCCTCGTCCTCAATTCCTCCTCTCTGTTAATCGCCCCTGCTCTCTCCTCGGGATTAAGGATTTCTGTTTCCTTCTCCTTCTCTCGCTGCTAAAGCTAATATTAAATGTGTGTATGTGCTTGTGTTTGTTTCAAACGGAGGCTGTTGTATACTGCCTCATTCCTACGTGTCCACACCTGCATGATCTCTGGTGCTTCCTGGGCTGTAACAGAGCAGAGAATATACACTTCAGTCCAAACACTCACCAGGCCAACAGACACGTCCCTACAGGCCAACAGACACCTATAAACACACCAGGCCAACACACACGTCCCTACAGGCCAACACACACGTATACACTCACCAGGCCAACAGACACGTCCCTACAGGCCAACACACACCTATACACACACCAGGCCAACACACACCTATACACACACCAGGCTAACAGACACGTCCCTACAGGCCAACACACACCTATAAACTCACCAGGCCAACACACACGTCCCTACAGGCCAACACACACCTATACACACACCAGGCCAACACACAGCTATACACACACCAGGCCAACAGACACCTATACACACACCAGGCCAACATACACGTCACTACAGGCCAAAACACACCTGTACACTCACCAGGCCAACAGACACCAATACACTCAACAGGCCAACACACGCCAAGCCAACACACACCAGGCCAACACACACCTATACACACACCAGGCAAACACACACCTATACACTCACCAGGCCAACACACACCTATACACACACCAGGCCAACACACACCTAAACACTCACCAGGCCAACAGACACGTCCCTACAGGCCAACACACACCTATACACTCACCAGGCCAACAGACACGTCCCTACAGGCCAACACACACCTATACACTCACCAGGCCAACAGACACGTCCCTACAGGCCAACACACACCTTTAAACTCACCAGGCCAACAGACACGTCCCTACAGGCCAACACACACCTATACACTCACCAGGCCAACAGACACGTCCCTACAGGCCAACAGACACCTATAAACTCACCAGGCCAACACACACCTATACACACACCAGGCCAACACACACCTATACACACACCAGACCAACACACACCTATACACACACCAGGCCAACATACAGCTATACACACACCAGGCCAACAGACACCTATACACACACCAGGCCAACAGACACGTCCCTACAGGCCAACACACACCTACACACACACCAGGCCAACAGACACGTCCCTACAGGCCAACACACAGCTATACACACACCAGGCCAACAGACACCTATACACACACCAGGCCAACAGACACGTCACTACAGGCCAACACACACCTGTACACTCACCAGGCCAACAGACACCAATACACTCACCAGGCCAACACACACCAAGCCAACACACACCAGGCCAACACACACCTATACACACACCAGGCTAACACACACCTATACACTCACCAGGCCAACGCACACCTATACACTCACCAGGCCAACACACACCTATACACTCACCAGGCCAACAGACACGTCCCTACAGGTCAACACACACCTATACACTCACCAGGCCAACAGACACGTCCCTACAGGTCAACACACACCTATACACTCACCAGGCCAACAGACACGTCCCTACAGGCCAACACACATCTATACACTCACCAGGCCAACAGACACGTCCCTACAGGCCAACACACACCTATACACTCACCAGGCCAACAGACACGTCCCTACAGGCCAACACACACCTATACACTCACCAGGCCAACAGACATGTCACTACAGGCCAACACACACCTATACACTCACCAGGCCAACAGACACGTCACTACAGGCCAACACACACCTATACACTCACCAGGCCAACACACACCTATACACTCACCAGGCCAACAGACACGTCACTACAGGCCAACACACACCTTTACACTCACCAGGCCAACACACACCTATACACACACCAGGCCAACACACACCTATACACACACCAGAACAACACACACCTATACACACCAGATCAACACACACCTATACACACACCAGACCAACACACAGCTATGCACACACAATACTAACACAGAGTTATACACACACCAGACCATCACACATCTCCCTACAGACCAACACACACCTATACACACACCAGACCAACACACAGCTATGCACACACAATACTAACACAGAGTTATACACACACCAGACCATT
>NW_027014978.1:0-12386 GCF_036934945.1 Oncorhynchus masou masou | reverse complement strand
CCATAGCCGAGGGTTGTTTTGTTGTGAGTGTTGTTCCATAGCTGAGAGTTGTTTTGCTGTGAGTGTGGTTCCATAGCTGAGAGTTGTTTTGTGTGAGTGTTGTACCATAGCTGAGAGTTGTTTTGTTCCATAGCCGAGGGTTGTTTTGTTGTGAGTGTTGTACCATAGCTGAGAGTTGTTTTGTGTGAGTGTTGTACCATATCTGAGAGTTGTTTTGATCCATAGCTGAGAGTTGTTTTGTTGTGAGTGTTGTTCCATAGCTGAGAGTTGTTTTGCTGTGAGTGTTGTTCCATAGCTGAGAGTTGTTTTGCTGTGAGTGTTGTTCCATAGCTGAGAGTTGTTTTGCTGTGAGTGTTGTTCCATAGCTGAGAGTTGTTTTGCTGTGAGTGTTGTTTTGCTGTGAGTTGTTTTGCTGTGAGTGTTGTTCCATAGCTGAGAGTTGTTTTGCTGTGTGTTGTTCCATAGCTGAGAGTTGTTTTGCTGTGAGTGTTGTTCCATAGCTGAGAGTTGTTTTGCTGTGAGTGTTGTTCCATAGCTGAGAGTTGTTTTGTTGTGACTGTTGTTTTGATCCATAGCTGAGAGTTGTTTTGCTGTGAGTGTTGTTCCATAGCTGAGAGTTCTTTGATCCATAGCTGAGAGTTGTTTTGTTGTGAGTGTTGTACCATAGCCGAGAGTTGTTTTGTGTGAGTGTTGTACCATAGCCGAGAGTTGTTTTGTGTGAGTGTTGTACCATAGCCGAGAGTTGTTTTGCTGTGAGTGTTGTTCCATAGCTGAGAGTTGTTTTGCTGTGAGTGTTGTTCCATAGCTGAGAGTTGTTTTGCTGTGAGTGTTGTTCCATAGCTGAGAGTTGTTTTGCTGTGAGTGTTGTTCCATAGCTGAGAGTTGTTTTGCTGTGAGTGTTGTTCCATAGCTGAGAGTTGTTTTGCTGTGAGTGTTGTTCCATAGCTGAGAGTTGTTTTGCTGTGAGTGTTGTTCCATAGCTGAGAGTTGTTTTGCTGTGAGTGTTGTTCCATAGCTGAGAGTTGTTTTGCTGTGAGTGTTGTTCCATAGCTGAGAGTTGTTTTGCTGTGAGTGTTGTTCCATAGCTGAGAGTTGTTTTGTGAGAGTGTTGTACCATAGCTGAGAGTTGTTTAGCTGTGAATGTTGTACCATAGCTGAGAGTTGTTTTGTTCCATAGCCGAGGGTCGTTTTGTTGTGAGTGTTGTACCATAGCTGAGAGGTGTTTTGTTGTGAGTGTTGTTCCATAGCTGAGAGTTGTTTTGCTGTGAGTGTTGTTCCATAGCTGAGTTGTTTTGCTGTGACTTTTTTTCCATAGCTGAGAGTTGTTTTGTTCCAAAGTGGTGAGTGTTGTTCCATAGCGAGAGTTGTTTTGCTGTGAGTGTTGTTCCATAGCCGAGAGTTGTTTTGCTGTGAGTGTTGTTCCATAGCCGAGAGTTGTTTTGCTGTGACTGTGGTTCCATTGCTGAGAGTTGTTTTGTGTGAGTGTTGTACCATAGCTGAGAGTTGTTTGTGTGAGTGTTGTTTTGTGTGAGTGTTGTACCATAGCTGAGAGTTGTTTTGTGTGAGTGTTATTCCATAGCTGAGAGGTGTTTTGCTGTGAGTGTTGTACCATAGCTGCGAGAGTTGTTTTGCTGTGAGTGTTGTTCCATAGCTGAGAGTTGTTTTGATGTTGTACCATAGCTGAGAGTTGTTTTGCTGTGAGTGTTGTTCCATAGCTGAGAGTTGTTTTGCTGCTGAGAGTTGTGTTGTTCCATAGCCGAGGTTGTTTGATCCACAGCTGAGAGTTTTTTGTGAGTCCATTGCCGAGAGCTGTTTTGTGTGAGTGTTGTTCCATAGCTGAGAGTTGTTTTGCTGTGAGTGTTGTTCCGCTGAGAGTTGTTTTGCTGTGAGTGTTATTCCATAGCTGACAGTTGTTTTGCTGTGTGACTTTGTTCCATAGCTGAGAGTTGTTTTGTTCCAAAGTGAGGGTTGTTGTTCCATAGCCGAGGGTTGTTTTGCTGTGAGTGTTGTTCCATAGCTGAGAGTTGTTTTGTTGTGAGTGTTGTTCATAGCTGAGAGTTGTTTTGCTGTGACTGTTATTCCATTGCTGAGAGTTGTTTTGTGTGACTGTTGTACCATAGCTGAGAGTTGTTTGTGCCGAGGATGTTTTGTGTGGGAGTGTTGTACCATAGCTGAGAGTTGTTTTGTGTGAGTGTTATACCATAGCTGAGAGGTGTTTTGCTGTGAGTGTTGTACCATAGCCGAGAGTTGTTTTGTTGTGTGTTGTACCATAGCCGAGGGTTGTTTTGTTGTGAGTGTTGTTCCATAGCTGAGAGTTGTTTTGCTGTGAGTGTTGTACCATAGCTGAGAGTTGTTTTGTTCCATAGCTGAGGGTTGTTTTGCTGTGAGTGTTGTTCCATAGCTGAGAGTTGTTTTGTTGTGAGTGTGGTTCCATAGCTGAGAGTTGTTTGATCCATAGGAGTGTTGTACCATAGCTGTGAGTGTTGTTCCATAGCAAGGGTTTTTTTGTGAGTGTTGTACCATTGCTGAGAGTTGTTTTGTGTGAGTGTTGTACCATAGCTGAGAGTTGTTTTGATCCATTGCTGAGAGTTGTTTTGTGTGAGTGTTGTACCATAGCTGAGAGTTGTTTTGATCCATTGCTGAGAGATGTTTTGTGTGAGTGTTGTACCATAGCTGAGAGTTGTTTTGATCCATTGCTGAGAGTTGTTTTGCTGTGAGTGTTGTACCATAGCTGAGAGTTGTTTTGATCCATAGCTGAGAGTTGTTTTGCTGTGAGTGCTGTTTTGCTGTGAGTTGTTTTGCTGTGAGTGTTGTTCCATAGCTGAGAGTTGTTTTGCTGTGAGTGTTGTTCCATAGCTGAGAGTTGTTTTGCTGTGAGTGTTGTTCCATAGCTGAGTTGTTTTGCTGTGAGTGTTGTTCCATAGCTGGAGAGTTGTTTTGTTGTGACTGTTGTTCCATAGCCGAGGGTTGTTTTGATCCATAGCTGAGAGTTGTTTTGCTGTGAGTGTTGTTCCATAGCTGAGAGTTCTTTGATCCATAGCTGGAGAGTTGTTTTGGTTGTGAGTGTTGTACCATAGCCGAGAGTTGTTTTGTGTGAGTGTTGTACCATAGCCGAGAGTTGTTTTGCTGTGACTGTTGTTCCATAGCTGGGAGAGTTGTTTTGTTGTGAGTGTTGTTCCATAGCTGAGAGTTGTTTTGCTGTGAGTGTTGTTCCATAGCTGACAGTTGTTTTGCTGTGACTGTTGTTCCATAGCTGAGAGTTGTTTTGTTCCATAGCCGAGGATCGTTTTGTTCCATAGCTGAGAGTTGTTTTGTTGTGAGTGTTGTTCCATAACTGAGAGTTGTTTTGCTGAGAGTGTTGTTCCATAGCTGAGAGTTGTTTTGATCCATAGTGAGGGTTGTTTTGTTGTGAGTGTTGTTCCATAGCTGAGAGTTGTTTTGCTGTGAGTGTTGTTCCATAGCTGAGAGTTGAGTTGTTTTTGCTGTGAGTGTTGTTCCATAGCTGAGAGTTGTTTTGCTGTGAGTGTTGTTCCATAGCTGAGAGTTGTTTTGCTGTGAGTGTTGTTCCATAGCTGAGAGTTGTTTTGCTGTGACTGTGGTTCCATTGCTGAGAGTTGTTTTGTGTGAGTGTTATTCCATAGCTGAGAGTTGTTTAGCTGTGAATGTTGTTCACAGCTGAGAGATGTTTTGTTCCATAGCTGAGGGTCGCTGTGAATGTTGTACCATAGCTGAGAGATGTTTTGTTCCATAGCTGAGAGGTCGCTTTTGTTGTGAGTGTTGTTCCATAGCTGAGAGTTGTTTTGCTGTGAGTGTTGTTCCATAGCTGAGTTGTTTTGCTGTGACTTTTTTCCATAGCTGAGAGTTGTTTTGTTCCAAAGCCGAGGGTTGTTTTGTTCCATAGCTGAGGGTTGTTTTGCTTTGAGTGTTGTAAAATTAGCTGAGAGTTGTTTTGTTGTGAGTGTTGTTCCATAGCTGAGAGATGTTTTGTTCCATAGCCGAGGGTCGTTTTGTTGTGAGTGTCCATGAGCTGAGAGTTGTTTTGCTGAGAGGTTAAGTCTCCATAGCTGAGAGTTGTTTTGATCCATAGCTTCTAGGTTGTTTTGCTGTGGAGTGTTGTTCCATAGCTGAGAGTTGTTTTGCTGTGAGTGTTGTACCATAGCTGAGAGTTGTTTTGTTCCATAGCCGAGGGTTGTTTTGTTGTGAGTGTTGTTCCATAGCTGAGAGTTGTTTTGCTGTGAGTGTGGTTCCATAGCTGAGAGTTGTTTTGTGTGAGTGTTGTACCATAGCTGAGAGTTGTTTTGTGTGAGTGTTGTTCCATAGCTGAGAGTTGTTTTGATCCATTGCTGAGAGATGTTTTGTGTGAGTGTTAAAATTGCTGTTGCTGAGAGATCCATAGCCGAGAGTTGTTTTGCTGTGAGTGTTGTTCCATAGCCGAGAGTTGTTTTGATGTTGTTCCCATAGCTGAGAGTTGTTTTGCTGTGAGTGTTGTTCCATAGCCGAGAGTTGTTTTGCTGTGAGTGTTGTTCCATAGCTGAGAGTTGTTTTGCTGTGAGTGTTGTTCCATAGCCGAGAGTTGTTTTGTGTGACTGTGGTTCCATTGCTGAGAGTTGTTTTGAGTGTTGTACCATAGCCTGAGAGTTGTTTTGCTGTGAGTGTTGTTCCATAGCTGAGAGTTGTTTTGCTGTGAGTGTTGTTCCACAGAGTTGTTTTGGATCCATAGCTGAGAGTTGTTTTGCTGTGAGTGTTGTTCCATAGCTGAGAGTTGTTTTGCTGTGAGTGTTGTACCATAGCGAGAGTTGTTTTGCTGTGGAGTGTTGTACCATAGCCGAGAGTTGTTTTGTTGTGACTGTTGTACCATAGCTGAGAGTTGTTTTGTGTGAGTGTTGTACCATAGCTGAGAGTTGTTTTGTGTGAGTGTTGTTTTGAGAGTTGTTTTGAGTGTTGTACCATAGCTGAGAGTTGTTTTGCTGTGAGTGTTATACTGAGAGTTGTTTTGATCATAGCTGAGGTGTTTGCGTGAGTGTTGTACTCATAGCTGAGAGTTGTTTTGCTGTGAGTGTTGTTCCATAGTTGAGAGTTGTTTTGATCCATTGCTGAGAGATGTTTTGTGTGAGTTGTTGTACCATGTTGTGAGTTGTTTTCCATAGCTTAGAGTTGTTTTGCTGTGAGTGTTGTTCCATAGCTGAGAGTTGTTTTGCTGTGAGTGTTGTTCCATAGCTGAGAGTTGTTTTGCTGTGACTGTTGTTCCATAGCCGAGAGTTGTTTTGAAAGTCCATAGCTGAGAGTTGTTTTGCTGTGAGTGTTGTTCCATAGTCAAGTTGTTTTTTGTGACTGTGGTTCCATTGCTGAGAGTTGTTTTGTGTGAGTGTTGTACCATAGCTGAGAGTTGTTTGATCCATTGCTGAGTGATGTTTTGTGTGAGTGTTGTACCATAGCTGAGAGTTGTTTTGTTTGATCCATTGCTGAGAGATGTTTTGGTGTGAGTGTTGTACCATAGCCGAGAGTTGTTTTGATCCATTGCTGAGAGATGTTTTGTTGTGAGTGTTGTACCATAGCCGAGAGTTGCTTTGCTGTGAGTGTTGTTCCATAGCTGAGAGTTGTTTTGCTGTGAGTGTTGTACCATAGCTGAGAGTTGTTTTGCTGTGAATGTTGTACCATAGCTGAGAGTTGTTTTGATCCATGCTGATTTGTTTTGTTGTGAGTGTTGTTCCATAGCTGAGAGTTGTTTTGCTGTGTGACTGTTGTTCCATAGCTGAGAGTTGCTTTGCTGTGAGTGTTGTACCATAGCCGAGAGTTTTTTGTTGTGACTGTTGTACCATAGCCGAGAGCTGTTTTGTGTTGTTGTTCCATAGCTGAGAGTTGTTTTGCTGTGAGTGTTGTTCCATAGCTGAGAGTTCTGTTGTTATTCCATAGCTGACAGTTGTTTTGCTGTGACTTCTGTTCCATAGCTGAGAGTTGTTTTGTTCAAAGCCGAGGGTTGTTTTGTTCCATAGCCGAGGTTGTTTTGCTTTGAGTGTTGTACCATAGCTGAGAGTTGTTTTGTTGTGAGTGTTGTTCCATAGCTGAGAGTTGTTTTGCTGTGAGTGTTATTCCATAGCTGACAGTTGTTTTGCTGTGACTGTTGTTCCATAGCTGAGAGATGTTTTGTTCCATAGCCGAGGATCGTTTTGTTGTGAGTGTTGTACCATAGCTGAGAGTTGTTTTGTTGTGAGTGTTCCATAGCTGAGAGTTGTTTTGCTGAGAGTGTTGTTCCATAGCTGAGAGTTGTTTTGATCCATAGCCGAGGGTTGTTTTGTTGTGAGTGTTGTTCCATAGCTGAGTGTTGTACCATAGCTGAGAGTTGTTTTGTTCCATAGCCGAGGGTTGTTTTGTTGTGAGTGTTGTTCCATAGCTGAGTTGTTTTGCTGTGAGTGTGGTTCCATAGCTGAGAGTTGTTTTGTGTGAGTGTTGTACCATAGCTGAGAGTTGTTTTGTTCCATAGCCGAGGGTTGTTTTGTTGTGAGTGTTGTACCATAGCTGAGAGTTGTTTTGTGTGAGTGTTGTACCATATCTGAGAGATGTTTTGATCCATAGCTGAGAGTTGTTTTGTTGTGAGTGTTGTTCCATAGCTGAGAGTTGTTTTGCTGTGAGTGTTGTTCCATAGCTGAGAGTTGTTTTTGCTGTGGGAGTGTTGTTCCATAGCTGAGAGTTGTTTTGCTGTGAAAGTGTTGTTCCATAGCTGAGAGTTGTTTTATGAGTGTTGTTTTGGCTGTGAGTTGTTTTGCTGTGAGTGTTTTGCTGTGAGTGTTGTTTTGCTGTGAGTTGTTTTGCTGTGAGTTGTTTTGCATAGCTGAGAGTTGTTTTGCTGTGAGTGTTGTTCCATAGCTGAGAGTTGTTTTGCTGTGAGTGTTGTTCCATAGGGGCTGAGAGTTGTTTTGCTGTGAGTGTTGTTCCATAGCCGAGAGTTCTTTTGATCCATAGCTGAGAGTTGTTTTGCTGTGAGTGTTGTTCCATAGCTGAGAGTTCTTTGATCCATAGCTGAGAGTTGTTTTGGTGTGAGTGTTGTACCACAGCCGAGAGTTGTTTTGTGTGAGTGTTGTACTATAGCCGAAAGTTGTTTTGTGTGAGTGTTGTACCATAGCCGAGAGTTGTTTTGCTGTGAGTGTTGTTCCATAGCTGAGAGTTGTTTTGCTGTGAGTGTTGTTACATAGCTGAGAGTTGTTTTGCTGTGAGTGTTGTTCCATAGCTGAGAGTTGTTTTGCTGTGAGTGTTGTTCCATAGCTGAGAGTTGTTTTGCTGTGAGTGTTGTTCCATAGCTGAGAGTTGTTTTGCTGTGAGTGTTGTTCCATAGCTGAGAGTTGTTTTGCTGTGAGTGTTGTTCCATAGCTGAGAGTTGTTTTTTGCTGTGAGTGTTGTTCCATAGCTGGAGAGTTGTTTTGCTGTGAGTGTTGTTCCATAGCTGAGAGTTGTTTTGCTGTGAGTGTTGTTCCATAGCTGAGAGTTGTTTTGTGAGAGTGTTGTCCATAGCTGGGAGTTGTTTAGCTGTGAATGTTGTACCATAGCTGAGAGATGTTTTGTTCCATAGCAGCGAGTGTTGTACCATAGCTGAGAGGTTGTTGTGAGTGTTGTTCCATAGCTGAGAGTTGTTTTGCTGTGAGTGTTGTTCCATAGCTGAGTTGTTTTGCTGTGACTTTTTTTCCATAGCTGAGAGTTGTTTTGTTCCAAAGCCGAGGGTTGTTTTGTTCCATAGCCGAGGGTTGTTTTGCTTTGAGTGTTGTACCATAGCTGAGAGTTGTTTTGTTGTGAGTGTTGTTCCATAGCTGAGAGATGTTTTGTTCCATAGCCGAGGGTCGTTTTGTTGTGAGTGTTCCATAGCTGAGAGTTGTTTTGCTGAGAGTGTTGTTCCATAGCTGAGAGTTGTTTTGATCCATAGCCGAGGGTTGTTTTGTTGTGAGTGTTGTTCCATAGCTGAGAGTTGTTTTGCTGTGAGTGTTGTACCATAGCTGAGAGTTGTTTTGTTCCATAGCCGAGGGTTGTTTTGTTGTGAGTGTTGTTCCATAGCTGAGAGTTGTTTTGCTGTGAGTGTGTTCCAGCTGTTGTTTTGTGTGAGTGTTGTACCATAGCTGAGAGTTGTTTTGCTGTGAGTGTTGTACCATAGCTGAGAGTTGTTTTGATCCATTGCTGAGAGATGTTTTGTGTGAGTGTTGTACCATAGCTGAGAGTTGTTTTGATCCATAGCTGAGAGTTGTTTTGCTGTGAGTGTTGTTCCATAGCTGAGAGTTGTTTTGCTGTGAGTGTTGTTCCATAGCTGAGAGTTGTTTTGATCTGTGAGAGATGTTGTTCCATAGCTGAGAGTTGTTTTGATCCATAGCCGAGAGTTGTTTTGCTGTGAGTGTTGTTCCATAGCCGAGAGTTGTTTTGCTGTGAGTGTTGTTCCATAGCCGAGAGTTGTTTTGCTGTGAGTGTTGTTCCATAGCCGAGAGTTGTTTTGCTGTGAGTGTTGTTCCATAGCCGAGAGTTGTTTTGCTGTGAGTGTTGTTCCATAGCCGAGAGTTGTTTTGCTGTGAGTGTTGTTCCATTGCTGAGAGTTGTTTTGTGTGAGTGTTGTACCATAGCTGAGAGTTGTTTGTGTGAGTGTTGTTTTGTGTGAGTGTTGTACCATAGCTGAGAGTTGTTTTGTGTGAGTGTTATACCATAGCTGAGAGATGTTTTGCGTGAGTGTTGTACCATAGCCGAGAGTTGTTTTGTTGTGTGTTGTACCATAGCCGAGAGTTGTTTTGTTGTGAGTGTTGTACCATAGCCGAGAGTTGTTTTGTTGTGAGTGTTGTTCCATAGCTGAGAGTTGTTTTGCTGTGAGTGTTGTACCATAGCTGAGAGTTGTTTTGCTGTGAGTGTTGTACCATAGCTGAGAGTTGTTTTGATCCATAGTGACTGTTGTTTTAGCTGTGAGTGTTTGATCCATAGCTGAGAGTTGTTTTGTTGTGAGTGTTGTTCCATAGTCAAGTTTTTTTTTGAGTGTTGTACCATTGCTGAGATGTTTTGTGTGAGTGTTGTACCATAGCTGAGAGTTGTTTTGATCCATTGCTGAGAGATGTTTTGTTGAGTGTTGTACCATAGCTGAGAGTTGTTTTGATCCATTGCTGAGAGATGTTTTGTGTGAGTGTTGTACCATAGCTGAGAGTTGTTTTGATCCATTGCTGAGAGATGTTTTGTGTGAGTGTTGTACCATAGCTGAGAGTTGTTTTGATCCATAGCTGAGAGTTGTTTTGCTGTGAGTGTTGTTCCTTAGCTGAGAGTTGTTTTGCTGTGAGTGTTGTTCCATAGCTGAGAGTTGCTTTGCTGTGAGTGTTGTTCCATAGCTGAGAGTTGATTTGCTGTGTGAGCTGTTGTTTTGCTGTGAGTGTTGTTCCATAGCTGAGAGTTGTTTTGTTGTGAGTTGTTATAGCCGAGGGTATCCATAGCTGAGAGTTGTTTTGCTGTGAGTGTTGTTCCATAGCTGAGAGTTCTTTGATCCATAGCTGAGAGTTGTTTTGTTGTGAGTGTTGTACCATAGCCGAGAGTTGTTTTGTGTGAGTGTTGTACCATAGCCGAGAGTTGTTTTGTTGTGACTGTTGTTCCATAGCTGAGAGTTGTTTTGCTGTGAGTGTTGTTCCATAGCTGAGAGTTGTTTTGCTGTGAGTGTTGTTCCATATTGACAGTTGTTTTGCTGTGACTGTTGTTCCATAGCTGAGGGTTGTTTTGTTCCATAGCTGAGAGTTGTTTTGTTGTGAGTGTTGTTCCATAGCTCAGAGTTGTTTTTTTGTGAGTGTTGTAACAGAGTTGCTGAGAGATGTTTTGCTGAGAGTTGTTTTGATCCATAGCTGAGAGTTGTTTTGTTGTGATCCATTGCTGAGAGTTGTTTTGCTGTGAGTGCTGTACCATAGCTGAGAGTTGTTTTGATCCATTGCTGAGGATGGTTTGTGAGTGTTGTTCCATAGCTGAGAGTTGTTTTGATCCATTGCTGAGAGATGTTTTGTGTGAGTGTTGTACCATAGCTGAGAGTTGTTTTGTTCCATAGCTGAGAGTTGTTTTGCTGTGAGTGTTGTACCATAGCTGAGAGTTGTTTTGCTGTGAGTGTTGTTCCATAGCTGAGAGATGTTTTGATTTGCTGAGAGTTGAGTGTTGTTCTCATAGCTGAGAGTTGTTTTGCTGTGAGTGTTGTTCCATAGCTGAGAGTTGTTTTGCTGTGAGTGTTGTTCCATAGCTGAGAGTTGTTTTTGCTGTGAGTGTTGTACCTACAGCTGAGAGTTGTTTTGCTGTGAGTGTTGTTCCATAGCTGAGAGTTGTTTTGCTGTGAGTGTTGTTTTGCATGCTGAGTTGTTTTGCTGTGAGTTTTTCCATGCTGAGAGTTGTTTTGCTGTGAGTGTTGTTCCATAGCTGAGAGTTGTTTTGCTGTGAGTGTTGTTCCAGCTGAGAGTTGTTTTGCTGTGAGTGTTGTTCCATAGCTGAGAGATGTTTTGTTCCATAGCCGAGGGTCGCTTTTGTTGGGAGTGTTCCATAGCTGAGAGTTGTTTTGTGTGAGTGTTGTTCCATAGCTGAGAGTTGTTTTGAGTGTTGTACCATAGCCGAGGGTTGTTTTGTGTGAGTGTTGTTCTGGTAGCTGAGAGTTGTTTTGCTGTGAGTGTTGTTCCATAGCTGAGAGTTGTTTTGCTGTGAGTGTTGTTACATAGCTGAGAGTTGTTTTGCTGTGAGTGTTGTTCCATAGCTGAGAGTTGTTTTGCTGTGAGTGTTGTTCCATAGCTGAGAGTTACTTTGCTGTGAGTGTTGTTCCATAGCTGAGAGTTGTTTTGCTGTGAGTGTT
Source organism: Oncorhynchus masou masou (assembly GCF_036934945.1). Taxonomy (NCBI): domain Eukaryota; kingdom Metazoa; phylum Chordata; class Actinopteri; order Salmoniformes; family Salmonidae; genus Oncorhynchus; species Oncorhynchus masou. The sequence goes on along the minus strand of NW_027014978.1, from coordinate 1,567 downwards.
GTTCCATAGCTGAGAGTTGTTGAGTGTTGTTCCATAGCTGAGAGATGTTTTGCTGTGAGTGCTGTTCCATAGCTGGAGAGTTGCTTTGATCCATAGCCGAGAGTTGTTTTGCTGTGAGTGTTGTTCCATAGCTGAGAGTTGTTTTGCTGTGAGTGTTGTACCATAGCTGAGAGTTGTTTAGCTGTGAATGTTGTTCCATAGCTGAGAGATGTTTTGTTCCATAGCCGAGGGTCGTTTTGTGAGTGTTGTTCCATAGCTGAGAGTTGTTTTGCTGTGAGTGTTGTTCCATAGCGAGAGTTGTTTTTGCTGTGACTGTGGTTCCATTGCTGAGAGTTGTTTTGTTCAAAGCCGAGGTTGTTTTGTTCCATAGCTGAGAGTTGTTTTGCTTTGAGTGTTGTACCATAGCTGAGAGTTGTTTTGTTGTGAGTGTTGTTCCATAGCTGAGAGTTGTTTTGATCCATAGCTGAGAGTTGTTTTGCTGTGAGTGTTGTTCCATAGCTGAGAGTTGTTTTGCTGAGTGTTATTCCATAGCTGAGAGTTGTTTTGATCCATAGCCGCTTAGGGTTGTTTTGTTGTGAGTGTTGTTCCATAGCTGAGAGTTGTTTTGCTGTGAGTGTTGTACCATAGCTGAGAGTTGGTTTTGTTCCATAGCCGAGGGTTGTTTTGTTGTGAGTGTTGTTCCATAGCTGAGAGTTGTTTTGCTGTGAGTGTGGTTCCATAGCTGAGAGTTGCTTTGCTGTGTGAGTGTTGTTCCATAGCTGAGAGTTGTTTTGATCTGCTGAGAGTTGTTTTAGCTGAGAGTTGTTTTGATCCATTGCTGAGAGTTGTTTTGCTGTGAGTGTTGTACCATAGCTGAGAGTTGTTTTGATCCATAGCCGAGAGTTGTTTTGTGTGAGTGTTGTTCCATAGCTGAGAGTTGTTTTGCTGTGAGTGTTGTTCCATAGCCGAGAGTTGTTTTGCTGTGAGTGTTGTTCCATAGCCGAGAGTTGTTTTGCTGTGGAGTGTTGTTCCATAGCCAGAGAGTTGTTTTGCTGTGAGTGTTGTTCCATAGCCGAGAGTTGTTTTGCTGTGAGTGTTGTTCCATACTGAGAGTTGTTTTGCTGTGAGTGTTGTTCCATAGTTGAGAGTTGTTTTGCTGTGAGTGTGGTTCCATTGCTGAGAGTTGTTTTGTGTGGGAGTGTTGTTCCATAGCTGAGAGTTGTTTTGATCCATAGCTGAGTGTTGTTTTGCTGTGAGTGTTGTTCCATAGCTGAGAGTTGTTTTGTGAGTGTTATACCATAGCTGAGAGGTGTTTTGCGTGGGAGTGTTGTACCATAGCCGAGAGTTGTTTTGTTGTGTGTTGTACTACAGCCTAGAGTTGTTTTGTTGTGAGTAAGCACTACAGCTGAGAGTTGCTTTGTTGGGAGTGTTGTTCCATAGCTGAGAGTTGTTTTGCTGTGAGTGTTGTACCACAGCTGAGAGTTGTTTTGCTGTGAGTGTTGTTCCATAGCTGAGAGTTGTTTTGATCCATAGCTGAGAGTTGTTTTGCTGTGAGTGTTGTTCCATAGCTGAGAGTTGTTTTGCTGTG
>NW_027014977.1:0-12418 GCF_036934945.1 Oncorhynchus masou masou | reverse complement strand
ACTTGTAACGGCGTTCTTCTTTTGTTGAAGGAGAGTCGGACCGAAATGCAGCGTGTAAGTTACTCATGTTTATTAGGAAAACAAACGAACGAACTATACACGAATAACTAATAAATACAAAAACAACAAACAGAACGTGAAACCTATTACAGCCTGACTGGTGCACACTACACAGAGACAGGAACAATCACCCACGAAATACAAAGTTAAAAACCAGGCTAACAAATACGGTTCCCAATCAGCGACAACGAGAATCACCTGACTCTGATTGAGAACCGCCTCAGGCAGCCAACCTATTTAACACACACACACCCCTAATCAGCTACAATCCAAAACACTACAAACCCCAATACGAAAATACAATACATAATAACCCATGTCACACCCTGGTCTGACTAACTAATAAACTAAAACACAAAATACTAAGACCAAGGCGTGACAATACTGCTCATCAGAGGTGGGACCAAGTCATTGTTTTACAAGTCACAAGTAAGTCTCAAGTTTTAGTACTCAAGTCCGAAGTCCCAAGTCAAGACGGGCAGGTCCGAGTCAAGTCTCAAGTCAAGACCAACAAGTCTCAAGTCCTAAACTTTGAGTTTCGAGTCCTAAAACAAGCAAATAAACAAGTAAATATGTGCTCTTCACCAAATGTAACACCATTTTTTTTTTTTCATTTATTTATTTTTTTAACAAGAGTAGGAGTTAGTATATTACATTTACGCAAATCATGAATGCTTAAAAATATATTTATTGCTTTCCAAGTAAACTTTATATTTCCTTGAAATACATGGGTAGACATAAGAAAGACTTCCCAATAGCGACGACTATTGAGGATCGCTATGGGGCACAATCGGGCGATGTAGGCTACTACACAATTGCCCAACCTTAACACGCACACACGGTGTGTGGTTACAGTAGGCTAACATAGGTCAATGGCTTTAGGAACAGCAGTAACATCAGGCAGGATTTAGCTACCAACTGCCTCGCCAGCTATAGCTCCATTTTGGGTGCAATGATCAATTTCCGCACTGACTGACTGTGTGGAGGCTCATTGATTTAACGTTACGTTAGCCTACCTGCTACACGAGCAAAGTTATGAATGATATTGCTGTCGGGCTATATTAGCCACGACTTACCGTGCTTTGTGCAGCTTCAAATGTAGAACAAAGTTGGAAGTTGTTGCGCTCCGTCTGTATTATTCTTCCGGCATGTTTTGCAAGTTGCAATCTGTTTTTCGTTGAAACAATGTCATCTAATAATACTTTGATGTATCATCTTTCACTGGGCTTTCACCCGCCAACGATCCTCTGCACTTTCACGCGCAACTTTTTCAGCTGGCACAGTTTGATTGGCTGCTGTCCGATTCAAACTGTAATTCTTTAAATGAAGAGTTGATGCGCTGCCCACTACTTTAAAAGCTTCATTTATTTTATATTTGGGCTTGGAGGAGGGTTGGGGGAGGCTTGGGGAGGGTTGGGGAGGCTTGGGGAGGGTTGGGAGGGTTGGGGAAGCTTGGGGAGGGATGGGGAAGCTTGGGAGGCTTTGTTAAGTTTGGGGAGGGTTGGGGAGGCTTGCAGAGGCTTGGGGAAGCTTGGGGAAGATTTGGGAGGCTTGGGGAAGCTTTGGGAGGCTTGGGAGGGTGGGGAGGGTATCAAGGTCAGTTCGAGTCATAATGCTCAAGTCCAAATCAAGTCACGAGTCATTGGTGTTAAAGTCAAAGTTGAGTTGTAAGTCATAATATTTGTGACTCGAGTCATATGTGACTCGAGTCAACACCTCTGCTGCTCACTGTCATTGTGTTTCGAAGGCCCTATGAAGCCTGCTCTATGAGGCCTGCCCTATGAGGCCTGCCCTATGAGGCCTGCCCATTGAGGCCTGCCCATTGAGGCCTGACCTATGAGGCCTGCCCTATTCCCGAAACTCATCAGTAGACTACAATCAAGATAATACTAATAGGTGCAGTGGGAACATCATCACAACAAGGCAGTTACTCACTAAATGCCAACAGATACGAGGCTGACAACTCGGTTCTCATAACTTTTTGTTCCCTACAGCCGTCTACTAATTGTCACTTAAAATGAAGGAAATATGTTTGTTTTTTTCTTGTGAAACTTTGCTCTCCATTCTACCATTAGAAATATTCCAGCCTGCGTAGTTGAAAGAATTGTCATGAGAGAACGTATTACCCCTGAAGTATAAACATCTTAGAAAGGGCTTATAGGAATGGAAGTAGAGTGGCCCTTTTTACACTCCATTTAACATGTTTCATGTCACATTAACCAGAAGAAAACCCCTGACCTCTGCTCTATGTTCATGTGTAAAATAACCTGGACATAAACTGACATGTTTTGAGTCATATGGGTCATGGACAGGAACATTCCCTCAGGATATCTTAAAGCTGCATGTAAGCCTCCGACACTAAATAGCATGTAATTTATACATACCTCTACACAATAGCATGTAATTTATACATACCGCCACAACAGCATGTAATTTATACATACCGCCACAACAGCATGTAATTTATACATACCCACAATAGCATGTAATTTATACATAACCAAGATCTCAGCGATCACTGCCTCATTGCCATCCCTTATAAAAGCGATCCACTCATCACTGTAATTGAAACACTTCAACAGCCTTTAAATAAACTAGCAGCATGGAAGGACTTATATATTTTTTGAAATGCCTCCACTTAAATAAGCATGTAATAAATTATACATACCGCCACAATAGCATGTAATTTATACATACCGCCACAATAGCATGTAATTTATACATACCTCCACAATAGCATGTAATTTATACATACCTCCACAATAGCATGTAATTTATACATACCACCACAATAGCATGTAATTTATACATACCTCCACAACAGCATGTAATTTATACATACTCACCACAATAGCATGTAATTTATACATACCGCCACAATAGCATGCACTTTATACATACCTCCAATAATAGCATGTAATTTATACATACCATCACAACAGCATGTAATTTATACATACCATCACAATAGCATGTAATTTATACATACCACCACAATAGCATGGATCTGGTCATGGTTGTGTAACATTTTTTCATTTTGTATTCTCACTCCGCCCAATCCAGTCTGCTCTCAGTGCAATCTGTCGCTACAGTATTACATTACATCTTCTTGATACCCAGTCCTCTCTCTTGTTGGTAATCTGATCAAAAGCTCAGAGGGGGGGAGTCAGAGAAAGGTTTGTTTATTGAGGTAATACACACTAATGTGCTTTCAGTTTACAACTGAAAACTAAGTGGATTTGCTAATAATCAGAAGAAGAAAAAAAATCACAGGACCTTTCATCATGCACTACTCCCATAACATTGAATTACTCATATGACCTATTTCTCTTAAGAAACATTGATGTGGGACTCATACAAAACAGGTATTCACAGCAATAATATGATAATCATAATATTATAATAATAATATGAGGCCTGAGAGCAGATTGATATAAAGCACAGTCAACTTTGTTATAAGGGCAGAAAATAATCTTATCAGGTAAGTATTGAAAATATACAAGCAAGTTAGCTAACATTTTCTTTATTGAAATGTTAAGTTGAATAAACAATGGCGATGTTATGTTGTGCCGGGGGCAGTAACGTAAAATGCTGAAAACTAAAAACACCACCAGTTGGCTAGCAGATAGCTACAGTATCTCCTACTAATGTTGAGTCATAGAATAGAACTAACAGTGTGCACCTCAAAGCTTATTCAATTTATAATTTCAATAAAGCAAATGGTAGCTGACATACCTGTATATTTGGCACCTAGCTAACCTCTATTTATTAATTTAACATGAGTAGCTAAGAGGTTGCTAAATACTTATCTAGTTAGCTTGCTCTCATTAGCTTTATTATGTTGCTGCTAACGAACTAGCTTGCTCTCATTAGCTTAGTATGTTGCTGCTAAGTAGCTAGCTTGCTCTCATTAGCTTAGTATGTTGCTGCTAAGTAGCTAGCTTGCTCTCATTAGCGTTATTATGTTGCTGCTAACGAGCTAGCTTGCTCTCATTAGCTTAGTATGTTGCTGCTAACTAGCTTGCTTGCTCTAATTAGCTTAGTATGTTGCTGATAACTAGCTAGCTTGCACTCATTAGCTTTTTATGTTGCTGCTAACTAGCTTGCTTGCTCTAATTAGCTTAGTATGTTGCTGCTAACTAGCTAGCTTGCACTACATTTGACTCTTTGCTTTAAGTCAGGAGACCAGTTGTATCTTAGAGATATTGTCACATTGTCTGACTGCTGTAACACAATTATGATTTCAAAACGTAAACTCAAGGTTTTACTTACAATAGCGTCAGTTCAAACCTGTGCCATTTTTCAACAGTTGTGCATCTGTTAAACTCCGTCCATTGACCTTTTTAGAAACCAATCTGATTTATTCTGCCCTGAACCAATCAGATTATTTCTGCCTTTAGAACAAAGTTGAATGTCACGCCTGACCCTGCTCCCCCTCCCTGGTAGGAGGACACCTGCCTTCCCCCTTCACATGCATTCAGTGATTATTGGACGAAATCACCTCTGTCATTACCTCCCCTATATCTGTCTGGTTCCCGCTCTGTTCCTGCTTCAGCATTAATTGTTGTTTGTCATTGTTTACGAGTGTGCTGATGCTGTTCCTGTTTTGTTACCTGTCTGTTCCTGAATAAATGTTGACTCCCGTACCTGCTTCTCATTTCCAGCGTCAGTCATTACATTTACTACACTTTATGCCACCCACTTAGAATGTTCCCACACCCAGAACCTTATCCAGAGGTTCCAGTTCTTCAAAGGGTCACGACGGGTTGAACCACGGGAGGTTTCGAGGATTTATTTTAGGAGCATTTCTGAACATTTTACACAGGCAGTGTTTTTGTTAGTTAAAACTAAGTGCAGCTCCCAAGAAAAGCTGTTTTTCCCTCATTCACTCCTTGTCCAGTGTGTAGGTAGACTCCAGTGTGTCAAATCAACTCAAATTGTATTTGTTTACATGCGTTTAATACTAGAGGAGTACACCTTAGAGTGAAATGCTTAGCCACAAGACTTTAACCAACAATGCAGTTTCAAGAAAAATGTGTTAAGTAAGAAATAGATAAGTAAAAAAAATAATAATAATAATAATTTAACAGCAGCAGTAAAATAACAATGTGGAGACTATATACAGGGTACTGGTACAGAGTCAATGTGGAGGCTATATACAGGGAGGTACTGGTACAGAGTCAATGTGGAGGCTATATACAGGGGGTACTGGTACAGAGTCAATGAGGCTATATACAGGAGGTACTGGTACAGAGTCAATGTGGAGGCTATATACAGGGGGTGCCTGTACAGAGTCAATGTGAGGCTATATACAAGGGGTACTGGTACAGAGTCAATGTGGAGGCTATATACAGGAGGTACTGGTACAGAGTCAATGTGGAGGCTATATACAGGGGGTACTGGTACAGAGTCAATGAGGCTATATACAAGGGGCACTGGTACAGAGTCAATGTGGAGGCTGTATACAGAGGTACTGGTACAGAGTCAATGTGGAGAGCTATATACAGGGGGTACCGGTACAGAGTCAATGTGGAGGCTATACAGGGGTACTGGTACAGAGTCAATGTGGAGGCTATATACAGGGGGTACTGGTACAGAGTCAATGTGGAGGCTATATACAGGGGGTACCGGTACAGAGTCAATGTGGAGGCTATATACAGGGGGTACTGGTACAGAGTCAATGTGGGAGGCTATATACAGGGGGTACTGGTACAGAGTCAATGTGGAGGAGCTATATACAGGGGTACTGGTACAGAGTCAATGTGGAGGCTATATACAGGGGGTACTGGTACAGAGTCAATGTGAAGGCTATATACAGGGGGTACTGGTACAGAGTCAATGTGGAGGCTATATACAGGGGGTACTGGTTCAGAGTCAATGTGGAGGTTATATACAGGGGGTACTGGTACAGAGTTAATGTGAAGGGGCACCGGTTAGTCGAGGTAATTGAGGTAATATGCACATGTAGGTAGAGTTAAAGTGACTATGCATAGATAAAAAGCAGAGAGTAGTAGCAACGTAAAAGAGAGGGGGGGCAATGCAAATAGACTGTGTAGCCATTTGATTAGCTGGTCAGGAGTCTTATGGCCTGGGGGGTAGAAGCTGTTAAGAAGTCTTTTGGACCTAGACTTGACGCTCCAGCACCGCTTGCTGTGCGGTATCAGAGAGGACAGTCTATGACTAGGGTGGCTGGAGTCTTTGACAATTTTTAGGGCCTTCCTCTGACACGGCCTGGTATATAGGTCCTGGATGGCAGGAAACTTGGTCCCAGTGATGTACTGGGCCACAAACTACCCTCTGTAGTGCCTTGCGGTCTTACGCCGAACAGGCAGTGATGCCATACCAGGCAGTGATGCAACCCGTCAGGTTGCTCTCGATGGTGCAGCTGTAGAATTTCTTGAGGATCTGAGGACCCATGCCAAATCTTTTCAGTCTCCTGACGGGAATGGGCTTTGTCGTGCCCTCTTCACAACTGTCTTGCGTGTGTTTGTGTAACAGTATAACTTTAGACCGTCCCCTCGCCCATACCCGGGCGCGAACCAGGGAGTTGATGTACACATCAACAACTGACACCCACGAAGCATCGTTACCCATCGCTCCACAAAAGCCGCGGCCCTTGCAGAGTAAGGGCAACTACTACTTCAAGGTCTCAGAGCAAGTGACGTCACCGATTGAAACGCTATTTAGCGCACACCGCTAACTAAGCTAGCCGTTTCACATGCGTTACACTCACCCCCTTTTGACCTTCCTCCTTTTCCGCAGCAACCAGTGATCCGGGTCAACAGCATCAATGTAACAGTATAACTTTAGACCGTCCCTTCGCCCATACCCGGGCGCGAACCAAGGACAATCTGCAAACATCAACAACAGTCACCCACGAAGCATCGTTACCCATCGCTCCACAAAAGCTGCGGCCTTGCTGAGCAGGGGAACTACTACTTCAAGGTCTCAGAGCAAGTGACGTCACCGATTGAAACGCTATTTAGCGCGCACCGCTAACTAAGCTAGCCGTTTCACATCTGTTACATTTGGACCATGATAGTTTGTTGGTGATGTGGACACAAAGGAACTTGAATCTCTCAACCTGCTCTGCTATTTAAAAGGTTAATCAAAACCACTGCTGAATCTGCAAAAATGATTGGATGTATGTACACACACTCACTCGTCAAAATGTTCATTTTCAAGTACACATGCAATCTAATTTAGTTATATTGAAAGTGCATTTATATACAACACATTTACAATATATCACAGAGTAATCCTGTTTGCCTTAATTAAAATGGAGTGTGTTCATAGAATATAGTTGGTCATACCTTGCTCTGTTATGACATTAGTACACAAAAGGCAGAGCCATCAAAACCAGCATGGCTATTGGCGGCTATTGTCACGACTCCTACCGAAGGTGGCTCCCTTCCCGTTCGGGTGGCGCTCGGCGGTCGTCGTCACCGGTCTACCAGCTGCCACTGATCTTTTCCTCCCTTCTAGTTACACCTGTTACACCTGTTGTTAGTTGGGCTTTATTAGGCCAGCCGGACCTCCTGTTTTATCTGTACTCTTTGTACACGCATGTATGTCACGGTTGTTCGTGTACGTGAGCTGTTTTTGGGACTGTTTAGTTCCCCTGTGTTTTGGGACTGTTTAGTTCCCCTGTGTTTTGGGACTGTTTAGTTCCCCTGTGTTTTGGGACTGTTTAGTTCCCCTGTGTTTTGGGACTGTTTAGTTCCCCTGTGTTTTGGGACTGTTTAGTTCCCCTGTGTTTTGTGACTGTTTAGTTCCCCTGTGTTTTGGGACTGTTTAGTTCCCTGTGTTTTGGGACTGTTTAGTTCCCCTGTGTTTTGGGACTGTTTAGTTCCCCTGTGTTTTGGGATTGTTTAGTTCCCCTGTGTTTTGGGACTGTTTAGTTCCCCTGTGTTTTGGGACTGTTTAGTTCCCTGTGTTTTGGGACTGTTTAGTTCCCCTGTGTTTTGGGACTATTTAGTTCCCCTGTGTTTTGGGACTGTTTAGTTCCCCTGTGTTTTGGGACTGTTTAGTTCCCTGTGTTTTGGGACTGTTTAGTTCCCCTGTGTTTTGGGACTGTTTAGTTCCCCTGTGTTTTGGGACTGTTTAGTTCCCCTGTGTTTTGGGACTGTTTAGTTCCCCTGTGTTTTGGGACTGTTTAGTTCCCCTGTGTTTTGGGACTGTTTAGTTCCCCTGTGTTTTGGGACTGTTTAGTTCCCTGTGTTTTGGGACTGTTTAGTTCCCCTGTGTTTTGGGACTGTTTAGTTCCCCTGTGTTTTGGGACTGTTTAGTTCCCCTGTGTTTTGGGACTGTTTAGTTCCCCTGTGTTTTGGGACTGTTTAGTTCCCCTGTGTTTTGGGACTGTTTAGTTCCCCTGTGTTTTGGGACTGTTTAGTTCCCCTGTGTTTTGGGATTGTTTAGTTCCCCTGTGTTTTGGGACTGTTCAGTTCCCCTGTGTTTTGGGACTGTTTAGTTCCCCTGTGTTTTGTGACTGTTTAGTTCCCCTGTGTTTTGGGACTGTTTAGTTCCCCTGTGTTTTGGGACTGTTTAGTTCCCCTGTGTTTTGGGACTGTTTAGTTCCCCTGTGTTTTGGGACTGTTTAGTTCCCCTGTGTTTTGGGGCTGTTTAGTTCCCCTGTGTTTTGGGACTGTTTAGTTCCCCTGTGTTTTGGGACTGTTTAGTTCCCCTGTGTTTTGGGACTGTTTAGTTCCCCTGTGTTTTGGGACTGTTTAGTTCCCCTGTGTTTTGGGGCATTTGTTTTGAGTGGTGTCTGTTTTCAGCTGGTCGGTGTATAAAGAAGTTGCGCTACTCTGAACTCTGTCTCCTGCGTCTCACTCCTTCCTCCACTGCACCCCGGGCATTACAGCTATAGTTGTTGTTTCAGCAGTCAAATGTTGAATGATCAGCATACAGTATAATACCTGTTACATTCTGTATTTGTACTCTTGCCATGATTCATGGCTTACAGAATAAGGGTTTAGGTATTGATTGCTTTGAGTGCTCATCAGAGGCTGGTGGCGATAGGGTTTAGGGTTTATACTGTAACTGTACATGCTCTACTCCTTGGCTCAGCTGGGTACTGGTGAAGTAGCATCTTCAAATCAAATCAAATGTTTTCGTCAAACAGGTGTAAACTAACAGTGGAACGATTACCTACGGGCCCTTCCCAACAATGCAGAGATAAAGAACAGAGAAATATTGGAAAAGTAAAACACGAAATAATAAAATTAATATAAATAAATGTAAGTACTGGGCACCAGTACCGATGTGCAGGGTTACAAGGAAATTGGAGGTAGATATGAACATACAACTAGGACTAAAGTGACTGATACGAAACAGTAGCAGCAGTGTATGAGCTGAGTCAAAATTGTTTTTGAGAACAGTTTCAAAGCAGATTTAGCAGCTTTTGTCAATGCAGCTTTTGTTAACTATTTAGCAGGGTCAATGCAGATTTAGCTAACTATTTAGCAGGGTCAATGCAGATTTAGCTAACTACTTAGCAGGGGCAATGCAGATTTAGCTAAATATTTAGCAGGGTCAATGCAGATTTAGCTAACTCTTGCTTGGGGTCAATGCAGATTTAGCTAACTGTTTAGCACTCTCAATTTAGGACCTTCATCACCATCATAGACGATACTGTACCAGCTGGATCATCATCAGCCTGGGATTCACCTGGCTGGATATTAAGTAAATAGGCAACATCCCAGCCTCTTGGTTTACATTTTACACACAAATTATTAATTTTTGACCGAAAATCTTCCCCAAAATGCTTTGAAGCAACGTTCTTGTTGGTCTGATTGACTGTTGGGGTTCTGCATTACTGTAAACAGTGTTGATATTGTGGTCTGATTGACTGTTGGGGTTCTGATATACTGTAGATTGACTGTTGGGGTTCTGATATACTGTAGAACAGTGTTGATGTTGTGTCTGATTGACTGTTGGGGTTCTGCATTACTGTAAAACAGTGTTGATGTTGTGTAGTCTGATTGACTGTTGGGTTCTGCATTACTGTAAAACAGTGTTGATGTTGTGGTCTGATTGACTGTTTAGGGGTTCTGCATTACTGTAAAACAGTGTTGATGTTGTGGTCTGATTGACTGTTGAGTTCTGCATTACTGTAAAACAGTGTTGATGTTGGGGTCTGATTGACTCTAACCCTAAACCTCTGATTGGCTCTTGAGACTTTGATATACGGCACAGCGTTGATTGTTTTCACAAGTGCAATGTCTTCCTGGAAACGTAGATGTGCTTGTTGTTATTCACAGAACACCTTGTGACACAATAACAGTGGAGTGATGCAATTGGTAGACATCAAAACCCTACAGAAAGATCCCAGAAGTCTTTCCAGTAGGTGGGCAGAGATGATTATCTTCCAAGAAGTTTGCTCCCAGATGTTGATTACGCACACACACACACACACACACACACACACACACACACACACACACACACCCACACACACACACACACACACACACACACACACACACACACACACACACACACACACACACACACACACACCCACACACACACACACACACACACACACACACACACACACACGCATCACGCACGCACGCACGCACGCACACACACACACACACACACACACACACACACACACACACACACACACACACACCATTATATCTGGAGTCTTCTCCTACTGGGTCTAATGGTGTAAGTTAGCCCTGACCCAGGCAGCACACACACACACACACACACACACACACACACACACACACCCCATTACATCTGGAGTCTTCTCCTGGGTCTAATGGTGTAAGTTAGCCCTGACCCCAGGCAGCACACAGAGCACACACACACACACACACACACACACACACACACACACACACACACACACACACACACACACACACACACACACACACACACACACACACACACACACACACACACACACACACACACCCCATTACATCTGGAGTCTTCTCCTACTGGGTCTAATGGTGTAAGTTAGCCCTGACCCCAAGCAGCACACGGAGCCACACACACACACACACACACACACACACACACACACACACACACACACACACACACACACACACACACACACACACACACACACACACACACACACACACACACACACACACACACACACACACACACACCATTACATCTGGAGTCTTCTCCTACTGGGTCTAATGGTGTAAGTTAGCCCTGACCCCAGGCAGCACAAAGAGCACACAGAGGGAAGGTACAGTGATCCCCCAACTGCTTCAAGGCATCATTGTGTGTTTACTCAGCTGTGGACCGCCTCGGGTTGAATTAAAACCCTATAACACGGGGTTTACATTAGATGAAGTACAGTAACCACGTTTGCATCAGCATTGAGTAACAGGCTATCTGTTAACGTCAACTCTGTTTTCCCATTATTCAGGAGACTTGTGTTTGTTTATTGAAGAAGAGATGATCCTTCAACATTCCTGTTGTTTTATTAAGTATTTTTCAGTAACTATTGTGTGGTCTTTTGACCATAATGCACTTGTCTAGTGGAAGGGTTGACTGCTAGCCTACAATCTGAGAGTCGCATCAAGACAGAATGCACTGTAGCCTTGAGAAGTGGCTTTATTCTCCGTATGAGTCTCCATACAGTCCATTGGACAGCCATAGGATTCAACAGCCATGTCTCAGGGCACAATGTGTCTGTAGCAGTTTGGTTCGTTGCTGGGGCTGGGATCCGGGGCCAGAGCCTAGAGCCAGAGCCGAGGCCACCACCGCTAAGTCCCCTCTCTGACACATCTGTGACTGAGCTGGCTCTCCATTGGTGACCAGGGCGTGACCTATTTACTGCCCGTGGTGAACTAGGCCTGGGAACAGAAAAGAGATTTCCCTGCTTCTCTTGAACCATGGCCAAGGAACACAGTCCTGCTAGAACACTGCAGCTCAACACGTTCTGCTCCAGTCTCTCCAACATAATGTTGGTGTGTATGTGGGCTCCAGTCTCTCCAACATAATGTTGGTGTGTATGTGGGCTCCAGTCTCTCCAACATAATGTTGGTGTGTATGTGGGCTCCAGTCTCTCCAACATAATGTTGGTGTGTATGTGGGCTCCAGTCTCTCCAACATAATGTTGGTGTGTATGTGGGCTCCAGTCTCTCCAACATAATGTTGGTGTGTATGTGGGCTCCAGTCTCTCCAACATAATGTTGGTGTGTATGTGGGCTCCAGTCTCTCCAACATAATGTCGGTGTGTATGTGGGCTCCAGTCTCTCCAACATAATGTTGGTGTGTATGTGGGCTCCAGTCTCTCCAACATAATGTTGGTGTGTATGTGGGCTCCAGTCTCTCCAACATAATGTCGGTGTGTATGTGGGCTCCAGTCTCT
>NW_027014976.1:0-12419 GCF_036934945.1 Oncorhynchus masou masou | reverse complement strand
ATTTGCTACTGTGGTTTGCTCTCTCCCCCTCTCCCCCTCTCCCCTCTCCCCTCTCTCTCCCTCTCTCTCCCTCTCCTCTCTCTCCCTCTCCCTCTCTCTCTCTCTCTCTCCCTCTCTCTCTCCCTCTCTCTCCCTCTCTCTCTCCCTCTCTCTCTCTCTCCCTCTCTCTCCCTCTCTCTCTCCCTCTCCCTCTCCCTCCCTCTCCCTCTCCTGCACTCCCTATGTCTCCCTGTGCCTCAGCCTCATTTGTCCCTGGAGAAATGTTTTCTTCTCCAATGTTGCTGCAACATTTTTCACAGCTAAAGGCCGGCGTCTTCACTGACATTTTCAACCTTTCCTTGTCTCAATCTGTAATCCCCACGTTTCAAGCTGACTACCATCATTCCTGTTCCAAAAAGCTCTAAGACAAAGTGCCACAATGACTACCGTCCTGTAGCACCCACATCTGTAATAACGAAGTGCGTTGAAAGGCTGGTCACGGCACTCATCAACTCCATCATCCCAGACATCCTGGACCCACTTCAACTTGCATACCATCCCAACAGATCCACGACGCAATCTCAACTGCACTCCACAATGCCCCCTGCCACCTAGACAAGAGGAATACACATGGGAAAATGCTGTTCATCAACTACAGCTCAGCGTTCAACAACATTGTGCCATCCAAGCTCTTCACCAAGCTCGGGACCCTGGGACTGAATACCTTCCTCTGCAATTGGATCCTTGACTTCCCGATGGGCCGACCCCAGGTGCTGAAGGTAGGCAACAACACCTTTGCCACGCTGACCCTCAACACGTGGGCCCCACAGGAGTGTTTAGCCCCCTCCTGTACTCCCTGTCTGTGTGGCTACGCACGACTCCAACTCCTTCACTCCAACTCCTTCACTCCAACTCCACCACTCCAACTCCACCACTCCAACTCCACCACTCCAACTCCACCACTCCAACTCCACCACTCCAACTCCACCACTCCAACTCCACCACTCCAACTCCACCACTCCAACACTCCAACTCCACCACTCCACCACTCCAACTCCACCACTCCAACTCCACCACTCCAACTCCACCACTCCAACTCCACCACTCCAACTCCACCACTCCAACTCCACCACTCCAACTCCTTCACTCCAACTCCTTCACTCCAACTCCTTCACTCCAACTCCTTCACTCCAACTCCTAACCTAAGTCTGCTGAAGACACGACGGCGGTAGGCCTGCTCACCGACGGCGATGAGACGGCCTACAGAGAGGTAAGAGACCTGGCAGTGTGGTGCCAAGACAACAACCTCTTCCTCAACTCCAGCAAGATAAAGAAGCTGATCGTGGAGCACACTCCCATCCACATTGATGGGGCTATAGTGGAGCAGGTTGAGAGCTTCAAGTTCCTCGGCATCCACATCATTAAGGTATTAACCAGTACACCAAGTCTGGAACCAAAAATAGCTACTCAGATGGCTACTCAGACTATGTCCATTGACCCTTTTTTGCACCGACTCTCTTGCACTGACTCTATGCACATACACTGGACTCATACACACTCTAACACATACTTACACTGACACCCCAATACACACATACACACGACATACGCCCACACACACATAACACGCGCACACATGCATACCTCTCACACACACTTTCACACTCACCATATACGCTGCTGCTACTGTCTATTATTTATATGTTGCCTGGTCACTTTACCCCTAACTATATGTACACATACTTAATTAATTTCGCACCCTTCTGCATATCGATCACACAAACCACATATCACACATGTTCGCGCTGCAATTTGACTTTAAAGCTAATTTACGCTCTCCAGCCACTTTCTGCTGACATATCACGAACGGGATCTCAAGAAATATCAGGTTGCCTTTTAAAAGTCACAGTGTGATGCCGGTGCAGTGCATTCATTTCCACATCCCAGTCTTAATCTGGGTCCCAACTACAGACTGCAACAGTGCAAATGTGGGATGAGTGGGATATTAACTACTCTCCAAGCAGGAAACTTTCTGACATTCATTGATACCAGTGGAGGCTCCTCAGAGGAGGAAGGGGAAACATCCTACCAGTGAACTGCAGAAAAGGTTATCCTTTTATATAAAACGATACTAAATATATTTCACAAATAACTGATTAAAAACAGTTTTGCAATGAAGGGCCGAGCAGTGAGCCTCAATAACACTTGTAGGGGTACCATGGTGTACATGGAGGACAGCTATTTTCCCATCCTCTTCTGGATACATTGACTTCAATACAAAACCTAGGAGTCTCATGGTTCTCATCCACTTCATAGACTTACAGTAATTATGACAACTCCGGAGGACGCCCTCTAACCTTATCAGAGCTCTTGCTGCATGAACTGATGTCATCCATCTAATCAAAGGTTCATAATGAATCTGAAAGCATAAGCTAGCCAGGGCACTGCATCTAATCAAGGTTATAGTGAACTCCCAGAAAGCTGATTCAAACACCCGGCTCAAACAGAGAAGCTATTTATGTTAGCTAACTGACTAAAGGCTAACACCGAACTCTTCAAGTCAAGGTACAGTGCATTCAGAAAGCATTCAGACCCCATCACTTTTTACACATTTTGTTACGTTTACAGCTTTATTCTAAAATGGATCATATTGTTTTTTCCATCATCAATATACAAATATACCACATAATTACAAAGCCAAAACAGTTTTTTTTCAATTTTTGCAAATGTATAAACAATAAAAAGTTTTCAGACCCTTTACTCAGTACTTAGTTGAAGCACCTTTGGCAGCGATTACAGCATTGAGTCTTCTTGGATATGATGCTACTGCCTAGAAATGATTGTCCATGAGAATCAAATAGGTCAGTTTGGTTTGCAATGAAGAACTTCAATCAGACCCCTTTCACAATAGAGAGGGAGAGGGGAAAGAACTAGTGGGATTAGAACAACCCACGTCCCTATTGTAAATCAAGGGAGAAGATCCAGGCTTGCGATCTCCAAATTCACAAAAGGAATGTGCTTTGTCTCAACAGACCCCTTTTCCTGCTGAAACTCTAACACGTTCAAAAGCGAATACTGGAATAAATATTTAGAATGCGGAATGTGGGGAGAGAGAGAGCGGTCAGATGCGATCTATAGAACACTCATGTCATTATGTTTGTTATAATGTGGTGTCATTATAAATGTTATAAAGGAAATACTGTAACTTGAAAGTATACCCCTACATATGACGTTTTCCATATTATGCGTTGTGTATGTTATATAAAAGTATTAAAGTGTTTTATTAAGAGAGGATGTGATGTAGAAGCTGTAAGATATAATTGTTTTCCATAACTTTGCACTGTGAGCAGTAACCCTCACGAAGTGAGGCCAGAGGGCTTGTCAGCCTGCTGGAACCGTCCCTTTCGAGCAAAAGGTAGAAATGATGGTTTAAGAAGAAAACACATTGGACCAGAAAAGCATGAAGGCGCACGTTTAAAATGGTTTGAACTTTAAATTCCACATGAGGTGGAGACGATAAACTCACCCCCCGGACAATTACTGGTACAGCTGATTAGCTGTTTTATGTAAAGTATCTTCAAAAAACAAATTTAATTAGGGCCATCCTGTTACTCTGCTCAAACCATCGTATTGCGCTTACTCTCATCACCCCATTGGGGAACCATCGATATCGCTGGCTATCTTCAAAGAAGCATCTTTAAGAGCGAATGGAAGAAACTCTGTAGTTCTGTTCAGGACTAGTCACCGGATACTGGATGCAGCCAGCGAAGAAGGAAACTGGAGAAGAATTGTTGGAACCGTTTTGGACAATCAGAGCCTTACAAGTCACAACGGGCCCAACCTCTTTCCAAGGCAGAACCTAGTCATTTCACAAAAATACATTCAGGATTTCTTACTCAAAGCGTGGCGGTTCATTTATGTAGTACTGGAATTATAAGTAAGGCTAGGTTTTTTCAGATTTGCAAGGTTCGACTGTTTAGAATGGTGATATGATACAAGGGGTTGTGATTACGCGACTGTTTATGGATGTGATAGGTAAAGACCTTTATAATTCAGGACATGGTAACTCTTTAAAGAACCGCTCGTGGTGCCCCAGATCCTAATGAGTTAATTGTTACATGATTCATTTAATTGGGTAACAATTAAACATGGTCAGTTAATTAGATAAATAACAGTCTTCAGATTCATGTTAAAGTCAAGTCATAACATAGCACACCTGAATTTAGGGAGTTTCTACCATTTTTCTCTGCACATCCTCTCAAGCTCGTTGGATGGGAGAGCGTCACTGCACAGCTATTTTCAGGTCTCTGCAGAGATGTTGGATTGGTTCAAGTCCGGGCTCTGGCTGGGCCACTCAAGGACATTCAGAGACTTGTCCCAAAGCCACTCATCGTTGTCTTGGCTCTGTGCTTAGGGTTGTTGTCCTGTTGGAAGGTGAAACTTTGCCCCAGTTTGAAGTCCTGAGTGCTCTGGAACAGGTTTTAATCAAGGATCTCACTGTACTTTGCCCTGCCCATCTTCCCCTCGATCCTGAATAGTCTCACTGTCCCTGCCGCTAAAAACATCTCCACAGCATGATGCTACCACCCCCATGCTTCACCGTGTGGATGGTGCCCGGCTTCCTCCAGACATGATGCTTGGCATTCAGGCCAAATAGTTAAAACTCTGGGTTCATCAGACCAGAGAATCATGTTTTCATTGTCAGAGTCCTTTAGGTGCCTTTTGGCAAACTCCAAGCAGGCTGTCAAGTGCCTTTTACTGAGGAGTGGCTTCATCTGGCCAGTGCTGCAGAGATAGGAGAACATTCCAGAAGGACAACTATCTCCACAGAGGAACCTCCAGAGCTCTGTCAGAGTGACCATTGGGTACTTGGTCACCTCCCTGACCAAGGCCCGTCTCCCCCAATTGCTCAGGGCAGCCAGCTCTAGGGAAAGATTCTTGGTGGTCCCAAACTTCTTCCATTTAAGAAGGATGGAGGCCAACATGTTCTGGGGACCCTTAATGCTGCAGACATTTTTTTGGTACCTTTCCCCCCAGATCTGTCCTCGACAAAATCATGTCTTGGAGCCTCTACGGACATATCCTTCTACCTCATGACATGCACTGTCAATTGTAAGACCTTATATAGACAGGTGTGTGCCATTCCAAATAATGTCCAATAATCAATTGAATTTTACCACAGGTGGACATCCAAGTTGCAGAAACATCTCAAGGGGGGACCTGAGCTCAATTTTGAGTCTCATCGCAAAGGGTCTGAATACTGATGTAAATAAAGAATTTCTATTTTTTTTCCTAAAAACCTGTTTTCACTTTGTCATTATGGCATATTGTGTGTAGATTGAAGATGGAAAAACAATATTTTAGAATAGGCTGTAACCTACAACTAACGATTAGTAAATGCACTACAATCACGCAGTACAGTGTACAGCAAACAGTTACACCGACGGGCCCGGTGGCAATACAATAACCAAAAAAGCTTACAGTGCATTGGGAAAGTATTCAGACCCATTCTTTGTTCCACATATTGTTAGGTTGCTATGTTGACTAGGACATGGGAAGATGTGGACAATATGTAGGCTGAAGTAGTGGTTAGCAGTTATGGTATGAAGGTGGCTTGATAGGTTTTCACCTGGTCACAGATCACAAGGTTTTGCTGTGCACTAGTTCAGCACTGGGAAAGCATGAGATGCGAAAGTAAATTATACATCGAGCAAATTGATGATGCTGTTTGTATATGTGTATATACTACAAGCATTTCGCCATACTCACACAGCCTGCTGACCACAGTATGTATGACCACAAAATTTGATTCGATTTCAAAGTGAACTGTTTGTGGGTGTATCAGAGTGTATTCATTCCGCTGATTCAGTTGAAAACCTTTCTTAAACGGAAGCAAATGGAACAACTGGAGACAGACCAATGAATTTATACATCAGAACTCACGCTTTGCTGCAAATCAGAATGCAAATCTGGTTTAGGACTAATGTTCACACCCTAGATCAGCTAGATATAGGCAAGAGTGTACAAAGACGGAATGCAACTGTTTGGACTAATGTTCACACCCTAGATCAGCTAGATATAGGCAAGAGTGTACAAAACGGAATGCAACTGTTTGGACTAATGTTCACACCCTAGATCAGCTAGATATAGGCAAGAGTGTACAGAGTGGAATGCAACTGTTTGGACTAATGTTCACACCCTAGATCAGCTAGATATAGGCAAGAGTGTACAAAACGGAATGCAACTGTTTGGACTAATGTTCACACCCTAGATCAGCTAGATATAGGCAAGAGTGTACAGAGTGGAATGCAACTGTTTGGACTAATGTTCACACCCTAGATCAGCTAGATATAGGCAAGAGTGTACAAAGCGGAATGCAACTGTTTGGACTAATGTTCACACCCTAGATCAGCTAGATATAGGCAAGAGTGTACAAAACGGAATGCAACTGTTTGGACTAATGTTCACACCCTAGATCAGCTAGATATAGGCAAGAGTGTACAAAACGGAATGCAACTGTTTGGACTAATGTTCACACCCTAGATCAGCTAGATATAGGCAAGAGTGTACAAAACAGAATGCAACTGTTTGGACTAATGTTCACACCCTAGATCAGCTAGATATAGGCAAGAGTGTACAAAACGGAATGCAACTGTTTGGACTAATGTTCACACCCTAGATCAGCTAGATATAGGCAAGAGTGTACAAAACGGAATGCAACTGTTTGGACTAATGTTCACACCCTAGATCAGCTAGATATAGGCAAGAGTGTACAAAACGGAATGCAACTGTTTGGACTAATGTTCAAAC
This sequence comes from Oncorhynchus masou masou, assembly GCF_036934945.1. NCBI lineage: Eukaryota > Metazoa > Chordata > Actinopteri > Salmoniformes > Salmonidae > Oncorhynchus > Oncorhynchus masou. The sequence continues at coordinate 5,630 of NW_027014976.1, read as the reverse complement.
CCTAGATCAGCTAGATATAGGCAAGAGTGTACAAAACGGAATGCAACTGTTTGGACTAATGTTCACACCCTAGATCAGCTAGATATAGGCAAGAGTGTACAGAGCGGAATGCAACTGTTTGGACTAATGTTCACACCCTAGATCAGCTAGATATAGGCAAGAGTGTACAAAACGGAATGCAACTGTTTGGACTAATGTTCACACCCTAGATCAGCTAGATATAGGCAAGAGTGTACAGAGCGGAATGCAACTGTTTGGACTAATGTTCACACCCTAGATCAGCTAGATATAGGCAAGAGTGTACAAAACGGAATGCAACTGTTTGGACTAATGTTCACACCCTAGATCAGCTAGATATAGGCAAGAGTGTACAGAGCGGAATGCAACTGTTTGGACTAATGTTCACACCCTAGATCAGCTAGATATAGGCAAGAGTGTACAAAACGGAATGCAACTGTTTGGACTAATGTTCACACCCTAGATCAGCTAGATATAGGCAAGAGTGTACAAAACGGAATGCAACTGTTTGGACTAATGTTCACACCCTAGATCAGCTAGATATAGGCAAGAGTGTACAAAACGGAATGCAACTGTTTGGACTAATGTTCACACCCTAGATCAGCTAGATATAGGCAAGAGTGTACAAAACGGAATGCAACTGTTTGGACTAATGTTCACACCCTAGATCAGCTAGATATAGGCAAGAGTGTACAAAACGGAATGCAACTGTTTGGACTAATGTTCACACCCTAGATCAGCTAGATATAGGCAAGAGTGTACAGAACGGAATGCAACTGTTTGGACTAATGTTCACACCCTAGATCAGCTAGATATAGGCAAGAGTGTACAAAACGGAATGCAACTGTTTGGACTAATGTTCACACCCTAGATCAGCTAGATATAGGCAAGAGTGTACAAAACGGAATGCAACTGTTTGGACTAATGTTCACACCCTAGATCAGCTAGATATAGGCAAGAGTGTACAAAACGGAATGCAACTGTTTGGACTAATGTTCACACCCTAGATCAGCTAGATATAGGCAAGAGTGTACAAAACGGAATGCAACTGTTTGGACTAATGTTCACACCCTAGATCAGCTAGATATAGGCAAGAGTGTACAAAACGGAATGCAACTGTTTGGACTAATGTTCACACCCTAGATCAGCTAGATATAGGCAAGAGTGTACAAAACGGAATGCAACTGTTTGGACTAATGTTCACACCCTAGATCAGCTAGATATAGGCAAGAGTGTACAGAGCGGAATGCAACTGTTTGGACTAATGTTCACACCCTAGATCAGCTAGATATAGGCAAGAGTGTACAAAACGGAATGCAACTGTTTGGACTAATGTTCACACCCTAGATCAGCTAGATATAGGCAAGAGTGTACAGAGCGGAATGCAACTGTTTGGACTAATGTTCACACCCTAGATCAGCTAGATATAGGCAAGAGTGTACAAAACGGAATGCAACTGTTTGGACTAATGTTCACACCCTAGATCAGCTAGATATAGGCAAGAGTGTACAGAGCGGAATGCAACTGTTTGGACTAATGTTCACACCCTAGATCAGCTAGATATAGGCAAGAGTGTACAAAACGGAATGCAACTGTTTGGACTAATGTTCACACCCTAGATCAGCTAGATATAGGCAAGAGTGTACAAAACGGAATGCAACAGCCAGACTAATGTTCACACCCTAGACCACAGATATAGGCAAGATAAATAAAACGGAATGCAACTGTTTGGACTAATGTTCACACCATAGATCAGCTAGATATAGATATGTACAAAACAGAATGCAACTGTTTGGACTAATGTTCACACCCTAGATCAGAGATATAGGCAAGAGTGTACAGAGCGGAATGCAACTGTTTGGACTAATGTTCACACCCTAGATCAACTAGATATAGGCAAGAGTGTACAAAACGGAATGCAACTGTTTGGACTAATGTTCACACCCTAGATCAGCTTGATATAGGCAAGAGTGTACAACCACCATAACCAGCTTAATTATTGTTCAATTCTAGATCAGCTAGATATAGGCAAGAGGCTACAAAACGAATGCAACTGTTTGGACTAATGTCACAATCTAGATTGAAGTAGGGGATACAGGCAAGTTCACACCCTAGATCAGCTAGATATAGGCAAGAGTGTACAGAGCGGAATGCAACTGTTTGGACTAATGTTCACACCCTAGATCAGCTAGATATAGGCAAGAGTGTACAAAACGGAATGCAACTGTTTGGACTAATGTTCACACCCTAGATCAGCTAGATATAGGCAAGAGTGTACAGAGCAGAATGCAACTGTTTGGACTAATGTTCACACCCTAGATCAGCTAGATATAGGCAAGAGTGTACAGAACGGAATGCAACTGTTTGGACTAATGTTCACACACTAGATCAGCTAGATATAGGCAAGAGTGTACAAAACGGAATGCAACTGTTTGGACTAATGTTCACACCCTAGATCAGCTAGATATAGGCAAGAGTGTACAAAACGGAATGCAACTGTTTGGACTAATGTTCACACCCTAGATCAGCTAGATATAGGCAAGAGTGTACAGAGCAGAATGCAACTGTTTGGACTAATGTTCACACCCTAGATCAGCTAGATATAGGCAAGAGTGTACAGAGCGGAATGCAACTGTTTGGACTAATGTTCACACACTAGATCAGCTAGATATAGGCAAGAGTGTACAAAACGGAATGCAACTGTTTGGACTAATGTTCACACCCTAGATCAGCTAGATATAGGCAAGAGTGTACAAAACGGAATGCAACTGTTTGGACTAATGTTCACACCCTAGATCAGCTAGATATAGGCAAGAGTGTACAAAACGGAATGCAACTGTTTGGACTAATGTTCACACCCTAGATCAGCTAGATATAGGCAAGAGTGTACAGAGCGGAATGCAACTGTTTGGACTAATGTTCACACCCTAGATCAGCTAGATATAGGCAAGAGTGTACAGAGCGGAATGCAACTGTTTGGACTAATGTTCACACCCTAGATCAGCTAGATATAGGCAAGAGTGTACAGAGCGGAATGCAACTGTTTGGACTAATGTTCACAAACTAGATCAGCTAGATATAGGCAAGAGTGTACAAAACGGAATGCAACTGTTTGGACTAATGTTCACACCCTAGATCAGCTAGATATAGGCAAGAGTGTACAGAGCGGAATGCAACTGTTTGGACTAATGTTCACACCCTAGATCAGCTAGATATAGGCAAGAGTGTACAGAACGGAATGCAACTGTTTGGACTAATGTTCACACCCTAGATCAGCTAGATATAGGCAAGAGTGTACAAAACGGAATGCAACTGTTTGGACTAATGTTCACACCCTAGATCAGCTAGATATAGGCAAGAGTGTACAAAACGGAATGCAACTGTTTGGACTAATGTTCACACCCTAGATCAGCTAGATATAGGCAAGAGTGTACAAAACGGAATGCAACTGTTTGGACTAATGTTCACACCCTAGATCAGCTAGATATAGGCAAGAGTGTACAGAGCGGAATGCAACTGTTTGGACTAATGTTCACACCCTAGATCAGCTAGATATAGGCAAGAGTGTACAAAACGGAATGCAACTGTTTGGACTAATGTTCACACCCTAGATCAGCTAGATATAGGCAAGAGTGTACAAAACAGAATGCAACTGTTTGGACTAATGTTCACACCCTAGATCAGCTAGATATAGGCAAGAGTGTACAGAGCGGAATGCAACTGTTTGGACTAATGTTCACACCCTAGATCAGCTAGATATAGGCAAGAGTGTACAAAACGGAATGCAACTGTTTGGACTAATGTTCACACCCTAGATCAGCTAGATATAGGCAAGAGTGTACAGAGCGGAATGCAACTGTTTGGACTAATGTTCACACCCTAGATCAGCTAGATATAGGCAAGAGTGTACAAAGCGGAATGCAACTGTTTGGACTAATGTTCACACCCTAGATCAGCTAGATATAGGCAAGAGTGTACAAAACGGAATGCAACTGTTTGGACTAATGTTCACACCCTAGATCAGCTAGATATAGGCAAGAGTGTACAGAGCGGAATGCAACTGTTTGGACTAATGTTCACACCCTAGATCAGCTAGATATAGGCAAGAGTGTACAAAACGGAATGCAACTGTTTGGACTAATGTTCACACCTCTAGATCAGCTAGATATAGGCAAGAGTGTACAAAACGGAATGCAACTGTTTGGACTAATGTTCACACCCTAGATCAGCTAGATATAGGCAAGAGTGTACAGAGCGGAATGCAACTGTTTGGACTAATGTTCACACCCTAGATCAGCTAGATATAGGCAAGAGTGTACAAAACGGAATGCAACTGTTTGGACTAATGTTCACACCCTAGATCAGCTAGATATAGGCAAGAGTGTACAAAACGGAATGCAACTGTTTGGACTAATGTTCACACCCTAGATCAGCTAGATATAGGCAAGAGTGTACAGAGCGGAATGCAACTGTTTGGACTAATGTTCAAACCCTAGATCAGCTAGATATAGGCAAGAGTGTACAAAACGGAATGCAACTGTTTGGACTAATGTTCACACCCTAGATCAGCTAGATATAGGCAAGAGTGTACAAAACGGAATGCAACTGTTTGGACTAATGTTCACACCCTAGATCAGCTAGATATAGGCAAGAGTGTACAAAACGGAATGCAACTGTTTGGACTAATGTTCACACCCTAGATCAGCTAGATATAGGCAAGAGTGTACAAAACGGAATGCAACTGTTTGGACTAATGTTCACACCCTAGATCAGCTAGATATAGGCAAGAGTGTACAGAGCGGAATGCAACTGTTTGGACTAATGTTCACACCCTAGATCAGCTAGATATAGGCAAGAGTGTACAGAGCGGAATACAACTGTTTGGACTAATGTTCACACCCTAGATCAGCTAGATATAGGCAAGAGTGTACAGAGCGGAATGCAACTGTTTGGACTAATGTTCACACCCTAGATCAGCTAGATATAGGCAAGAGTGTACAAAACGGATTGCAACTGTTTGGACTAATGTTCACACCCTAGATCAGCTAGATATAGGCAAGAGTGTACAAAACGGAATGCAACTGTTTGGACTAATGTTCACACCCTAGATCAGCTAGATATAGGCAAGAGTGTACAAAACGGAATGCAACTGTTTGGACTAATGTTCACACCCCAGATCAGCTAGATATAGGCAAGAGTGTACAAAACGGAATGCAACTGTTTGGACTAATGTTCACACCCTAGATCAGCTAGATATAGGCAAGAGTGTACAAAACGGAATGCAACTGTTTGGACTAATGTTCACACCCTAGATCAGCTAGATATAGGCAAGAGTGTACAGAGCGGAATGCAACTGTTTGGACTAATGTTCACACCCTAGATCAGCTAGATATAGGCAAGAGTGTACAAAACGGAATGCAACTGTTTGGACTAATGTTCACACCCTAGATCAGCTAGATATAGGCAAGAGTGTACAAAACGGAATGCAACTGTTTGGACTAATGTTCACACCCTAGATCAGCTAGATATAGGCAAGAGTGTACAAAACGGAATGCAACTGTTTGGACTAATGTTCACACCCTAGATCAGCTAGATATAGGCAAGAGTGTACA
>NW_027014975.1:0-12421 GCF_036934945.1 Oncorhynchus masou masou | reverse complement strand
ACACACACACACACACACACACACACACACACACACACACACACACACACACACACACACACACACACACACACACACACACACACAGCTACACCATCTACACACACACACAGCTACACCATCTACACACACACACCATCTACACACACACACACACACAGCTACACCATCTACACACACACAGCTACACCATCTACACACACACACCATCTACACACACACACACACACAGCGCTACACCATCTACACACACACACAGCTACACCATCTACACACACACACAGCTACACCATCTACACACACACACACATCTACACCATCTACACACACACACAGCTACACCATCTACACACACACACACACACACACACACACACACCACACACACACAGCTACACCATCTACACACACACAGCTACACCATCTCACACACACCATCTACACACACACACACCATCTACACACACACCACTACACACACACACACACCATCTACACACAGACCATCTACACACACAGACCACCTAAAAACAGAGACACATACCAGTCCGCTGTGTGTGGTCAGTGAATAATCTTTCCGCTCCTGTAGAAACGTCTGAACAATGCAGCATATTCATATTGTCTCACTCCTGTTTTTATAATCAAGCTAGACCTAAACAAAGGTCCAGTCACTGTCTCACTCAACGTTTTTATAATCAAGCTAGGACTAAACAAAGGTCCAGTCACTGTCTCACCAACTAATTTGTATCAATCAAGAAGGTCCCAAACAGAAGGTCCAGTCACTGTCTCATTAACTAATAATGTATCAGCTACAGGAGATGGTCCAGTCACTGTCTCACTAACTAATAATGTATCAGCTACAGGAGCGAAGGTCCAGTCACTGTCTCACTAACTAATAATGTATCAGCAGAAGGTCCAGTCAGCTACAGCAGAAGGTCCAGTCACTGTCTCTACTAACTAATAATGTATCAGCTAATGGAGAAGGTCCAGTCACTGTCTCACTAACTAATAATGTATCAGCTACAGCAGAAGGTCCAGTCACTGTCTCACTAACTAATAATGTATCAGCTACAGGAGAAGGTCCAGTCACTGTCTCACTAACTAATAATGTATCAGCTACAGGAGAAGGTCCAGTCACTGTCTCACCAACTAATAATGTATCAGCTACGGGAGAAGGTCCAGTCACTGTCTCACCAACTAATAATGTATCAGCTACAGGAGAAGGTCCAGTCACTGTCTCACTAACTAATAATGTATCAGCTACAGCAGAAGGTCCAGTCACTGTCTCACTAACTAATAATGTATCAGCTACAGCAGAAGGTCCAGTCACTGTCTCACTAACTAATAATGTATCAGCTACAGGAGAAGGTCCAGTCACTGTCTCACTAACTAATAATGTATCAGCTACAGCAGAAGGTCCAGTCACTGTCTCACTAACTAATAATGTATCAGCTACAGGAGAGAAGGTCCAGTCACTGTCTCACTAACTAATAATGTATCAGCTACAGCAGAAGGTCCAGTCACTGTCTCTACTCAACTAATAATGTATCAGCTACGGAGAAGGTCCAGTCACTGTCTCACTAACTAATAATGTATCAGCTACAGGAGAAGGTCCAGTCACTGTCTCACCAACTAATAATGTATCAGCTACGGGAGAAGGTCCAGTCACTGTCTCACCAACTAATAATGTATCAGCTACAGGAGAAGGTCCAGTCACTGTCTCACTAACTAATAATGTATCAGCTACGGAGATGCAGGTCCCAGTCACTGTCTCACTAACTAATAATGTATCAGCTACAGGAGAAGGTCCAGTCACTGTCTCACTAACTAATAATGTATCAGCTACAGGAGATGGTCCAGTCACTGTCTCACTTGGAGGAAACTAATAATGTATCAGCTACGGGAGAAGGTCCAGTCATACTGTCTGACCCTGTAAAAACTAATAATGTATCACACTACTATGACAGAAGGTCCAGAACACTGTCTCACTAACTGTAAATACACCTATCATACTACTAGGGGAGATGGTAAACAACACCTATCATACTACTAACTAATAATGTATCAGCTACAGGAGAAAACAACACCCATCGACAATGACTGACCCTGTACAACAACACCTATCATACTACTATGACTGCCTTGAGGAAGGCACTATAACCCTAGTTTCCTCCAGGACCCTGTAAAACAACACATCACACTACTATGACCCTGTAAAACAACACCTATCATACTACCATAACTGACCCTGTACAACAACACCTATCATACTACTATGACTGACCCTGTACAACAACACCTATCATACTACTATGACTGACCCTGTAAAACAACACCTATCATACTACTATGACTGACCCTGTAAAACAACACCTATCATACTACTATGACTGACCCTGTAAAACAACACCTATCATACTACTATGACTGACCCCTAAAACAACACCTATCATACTACTATGACTGACCCTGTAAAAACAACACCTATCATACTACTATGACTGACCCTGTACAACAACACCTATCATACTACTATGACTGACCCTGTAATAACAACACCTATCATACTACTATGACTGACAACAATTTGGTCATACTACTATGACCCTGTAGAATAAATACCTATCATATACTACTGACTGACCCTGTACAACAGGAACACCATCATACTACTATGACTGACCCTGTAAAACAACACCTATCATACTACTATGACTGACCCTGTAAAACAACACATTTCACTGCACCTATCATACTATATCATATTTGTTTAATTTTCTTTAAATAATACAGTTTTAACATAAGAGAAGCTTTACTCCCACCCCTGGTTTAAATTATCACAGTCCTTCAACAAGCCTTGTATTATAGAGTACACACACTCCACACACACACTCCACATACACACTACACACACACACTACACACACACACACACCCAGCAGGTCCCCTGAGAGTGTAGCTACACAGTCACCGTGACCTTAGCCCGAGGTTCACCAGATGCCTTCTATTCCGGTTTGTCAGGGTGTGTGTTGAGTCGGGAGACGCCCATTAGCGACCATCACGCTTGGAAACATAGCTTCCACACCAGTTCATCAGGGTGTGTTGAGTCGGAGACGCCCATTAGCTACCATCACGCTTGGAAACATAGCCTCCACACCAGTTCATCAGGTGTGTGTTGAGTCGGGAGACGCCCATTAGCTACCATCACGCTTGGAAACATAGCTTCCACACCAGTTCATCAGGGTGTGTTGAGTCGGGAGACGCCCATTAGCTACCATCACGCTTGGAAACATAGCTTCCACACCAGTTCATCAGGGTGTGTGTTGAGTCGGAGACGCCCATTAGCTACCATCACGCTTGGAAACATAGCTTCCACACCAGTTCATCAGGTGTGTGTTGAGTCGGGAGACGCCCATTACCCATCATTAGCTACCATCACGCATCACGCTTGAACATAGCTTCCACACCAGTTCATCAGGTGTGTGTTGAGTCGGGAGACGCCCATTAGCCATCACGCTTAGCTTCCACACCAGTTCATCAGGGGTGTTGAGTTTGCTACCATCACGCTTGGAAACATAGCTTCCACACCAGTTCATCAGGGTGTTGTTTGAACTGCCCACGTTGTCCTTGTTAAGTCATTTCAAAGGTTGTGTGGTTTCTCTTTCTTCAATACAGTAACATTGTTGCCGGGAATCCCAGTCATTATCGTCCAGAGCTCGGGGTGTCTACAGGCTAGTTGTCAGTGTGACTCTGTCGGAGTCCTGGAGGTTTTCAGTGGAGAGGGGGAGGTTGTGACAGACCTGTACCTGATGGGGTGAGCTCTTCCTAGGGCATGAGGAGAGGAGACTGGTGCCTGTCTGGGTGTTATGGTGCTGCTGGATGTGACAGACCTGTACCCGATGGGGTGAGCTCTCCCTTGGGCATGAGGAGAGGAGACTGGTGCCTGTCTGGGTGTTATGGTGCTGCTGGATGTGACAGACCTGTACCTGATGGGTGAGCTCTCCTTGGGCATGAGGAGAGGAGACTGGTGCCCGTCTGGGTGTTATGGTGTTGCTGGATGTGACAGCTTACTGCTGCTGATAGTTGGGGGGCGTATGCTGGTCTGTGGCTTCAAAAGAGCTGCTTCACACACTCCCAGCTCCATCAGACAAATCCCCCAGAGATATGGAGGGAGAAGATGGAGGGAATAACTAATGTGGTAACAACACTTAGTCACAGAGAGAGGGAGAGGGGGAGATGCTCAGTCTTCAGGAACTATCTAATGTTCACACCTCTATGGGGGACAAGCACTGTTCACACCTCTATGGGGACAAGACTGTTCACACTCTATGGGGACAAGCACTGTTCATGATACAGACACACCTCTATGGGGACAAGCACTGTTCACACCTCTATGGGGACAAGCACTGTTCACACCTCTATGGGGGACATGAGCACTGTTCACACCTCTATGGGGACAAGATACACTGTTCACACCTCTATGGGGACAAGCACTGTTCATGATACAGACTGTTCACACCCCTCTTGCTGGTGAAGAAAATGTAACATTTTTTGCCAGATTTTGTAATTCTATACGTTTTTGCCTTGTCTGATGTGTATCTGCCAGACAAAATGACAAACGTCAAAACCTCGAATTAAAAAGCGCTAGCTGACGAGGCCGGTTGGATTCTGACATTTCTGACCGGTTATACATGTTCCTCTAAGGTCTGTAATGACCGACATGACAGAGGAACGGATGATGCACCACACAACTACTATCACACCTTTCAAGAGTACATTTAAAGGTGACTGAGTTCCTTTAAATAAAATAATGCGGTTCGTGAAATTGTTATTGTTATTTATTATTATTTATTTTTTAAGTCAACTGAGAACAAATTCTTCTTTTCAATGACGTTCTTCCCCCGGCCAAACCCTTAACGCAGACGATGCTGGGACAACTGTGAATGAGCCTGGAATCGAATCCAGGGTCTGTAGTGACACGCTCTAGCACTGAGATGCAGTGCCATAGACCGCCGTGAAAGCAGTAATTTGATTGGTCAGGACGAGAGCAAAGATTTCTTACCCAAGTGGAGAACTGCAACTGAAGCACAACATGTGTCCTTTTACATTCTGAAGCCACACACACACACACACACACACACACACACACACACACACACACACACACACACACACACACACACACACACAGAGCTATAAGGACAGGTGAACTGATAATGCTTTTTAATGTCTAATACCTCTCCCTTCTTTCTCTCACCCTCTACTTTCTCTTCTGTATTTTAACCTCTCTCCTCTCTCTCCCTATGTCTCTCTCTCTCCTTCTCTCCCTATTTCTCTCTCTCTCCTTCTCTCCCTATGTCTCTCTCTCCTTCTCCCCCTATGTCTCTCTCTCCTTCTCTCCCTATGTCTCTCTCTCATTCTCTCCTTCTCTCTCTCTCTCTCTCTCTCTCTCTCTCTCTCCTCCCCCCATCCAGGCATCGACTACAAGACCACCACTATTCTACTGGATGGGAGGAGAGTGAAGGCTGTGGAGCATGTTGAATCACGTTGTGGTTATTGGTACATCCTACATGTTGAATCAACACGTTGTGCTTATTGGTACATCCTACATGTTGAATCAACACGTTGTGGTTATTGGTACATCCTACATGTTGAATCAACACGTTGTGGTTATTGGTACATCCTACATGTTGAATCAACACGTTGTGCTTATTGGTACATCCTACATGTTGAATCAACACGTTGTGGTTATTGGTACATCCTACATGTTGAATCAACACGCCAGTGGTTATTGGTACATCCTACATGTTGAATCAACACGTTGTGGTTATTGGTACATCCTACATGTTGAATCAACACGTGTGGTTATTGGTACATCCTACATGTTGAATCAACACGTTGTGGTTATTGGTACATCCTACATGTTGAATCAACACGTGGTTATTGGTAATCCACATGTTGAATCAGCACGTTGTGGTTATTGGTACATCCTACATGTTGAATCAACACGTTGTGGTTAGTGATACATCCTACATGTTGAATCAACACGTTGTAGTTATTGGTACATCCTACATGTTGAATCAACACGTTGTGGTTAATTGGTACATCCTACATGTTGAATCAACACGTTGTGGTTATTGGTACATCCTACATGTTGGAATCAACACGTTGTGGTTATTGGTACATCCTACATGTTGAATCAACACGTTGTGGTTAGTGGTACATCCTACATGTTGAATCAACACGTTGTGGTTAGTGGTACATCCTACATGTTGAATCAACACGTTGTGGTTATTGGTACATCCTACATGTTGAATCAACACGTTGTGGTTATTGGTACATCCTACATGTTGAATCAACACGTTGTGGTTATTGGTACATCCTACATGTTGAATCAATTGGTTATTGGTACATCCACATGTTGTTATTGGTACATCCTACATGTTGAATCAACACGTTGTGGTTATTGGTACATCCTACATGTTGTTATTAGTACATCCTACATGTTGAATCAACACGTTGTGGTTATTGGTACATCCTACATGTTGAATCAACACGTTGTGGTTATTGGTACATCCTACATGTTGAATCAACACGTTGTGGTTAGTGGTACTTCCTACATGTTGAATCAACACGTTGTGGTTAGTGGTACATCCTACATGTTGAATCAACACGTTGTGGTTATTGGTACATCCTACATGTTGAATCAACCCATTGTGGTTATTGGTACATCCTACATGTTGAATCAACACGTTGTGGTTATTGGTACATCCTACATGTTGAATCAACACGTTGTGGTTATTGGTACATCCTACATGTTGAATCAACACGTTGTGGTTATTGGTACATCCTACATGTTGAATCAACACGTTGTGGTTATTGGTACATCCTACATGTTGAATCAACACGCGTGTGGTTATTGGTACATCCTACATGTTGAATCAACACGTTGTGGTTATTGGTACATCCTACATGTTGAATCAACACGTTGTGGTTATTGGTACATCCTAAATGTTGAATCAACACGTTGTGGTTATTGGTACATCCTACATGTTGAATCAACACGTTGTGGTTATTGGTACATCCTACATGTTGAATCAACACGTTGTGGTTATTGGTACATCCTACATGTTGAATCAACACGTTGTGGTTATTGGTACATCCTACATGTTGAATCAACACGTTGTGGTTAGTGGTACATCCTACATGTTGAATCAACACGTTGTGGTTATTGATACATCCTACATGTTGAATCAACACGTTGTGGTTATTGGTACATCCTACATGTTGAATCAACACGTTGTGGTTATTGGTACATCCTACATGTTGAATCAACACGTTGTGGTATGTTGAATAACCGTTGTGGTACATCCTACATGTTGAATCAACACGTTGTGGTTAGTGGTACTTCCTACATGTTGAATCAACACGTTGTGGTTAGTGGTACATCCTACATGTTGAATCAACACGTTGTGGTTATTGGTACATCCTACATGTTGAATCAACACGTTGTGGTTATTGGTACATCCTACATGTTGAATCAACACGTTGTGGTTATTGGTACATCCTACATGTTGAATCAACACGTTGTGGTTATTGGTACATCCTACATGTTGTTAGCTGGAACCCAGCGGGTGTCATCATTACGTGTGTGTGTGTGTGTGTGTGTGTGAGAGAGAGAGAGAGATTAGAGTCAGAGGAGGTAAATGAACTGATTAGATAAGTCCTCATACATGGTATCCATCTCTGTTAACGTCCTTAACTCTACCCAATCACCACTCAGATTCCATCTCTGTTAACGTCCTTAACTCTACCCAATCACCACTCAGATTCCATCTCTGTTAACGTCCTTAACTCTTACCCGATCACCACTCAGATTCCATCTCTGTTAACGTCCTTAACTCTACCCGATCACCACTCAGATTCCATCTCTGTTAACGTCCTTAACTCTACCCGATCACCACTCAGATTCCATCTCTGTTAACGTCCTTAACTCTACCCGATCACCACTCAGATTCCATCTCTGTTAACGTCCTCGATCACCACTCAGATTCCATCTCTGTTAACGTCCTTAACTCTACCCAATCACCACTCAGATTCCATCTCTGTTAACGTCCTTAAAGTGGGACTGACAGCGTTTTAGCAACATGACATCTTAATCTGTTCATATCCACCCCAGGAGACATGACACACGTGGTTTTTATCTCTTTAACGAACACTTTAGATATGGTCATTTTCACGGTTTCATACATTCTTAGGTTGTTTGGGAATGACGTCGAGTGAGGCGTTGGTGAAAACTCTACATCAATACAGAGTGGAAAAGCTGCCGTGCGTTTGGACAACGAGTCGACGCTGCAGTAAACACAACCTAATAAAGACAACGAGTCGACGCTGCAGTAAACACAACCTAATAAAGACAATGAGTAGACACTGCAGTAAACACAACCTAATAAAGACAACGCAGTAGACACTGCCCGATCACAACCTAATAAAGACAATGTTAACACCCTAAACACAACCCGATCAGACACTGCAGTAAACACAACCTAATAAAGACAATGAGTAGACACTGCAGTAAACACAACCTAATAAAGACAATGAGTAGACGCTGCAGTAAACACAACCTAATAAAGACAATGAGTAGACACTGCAGTAAACACAACCTAATAAAGACAGGCAGGGTAACTGCAGTAAACACAGCCTAATAAAGACAAGGTTCCATCTGAGTTCAAACGCCCTTAGCTGACAAGGTACCACTGCAGATTCCTGAACTCTGTTTAACACTGCAGTTCACAACCGTCAATCAAGAACTCAGAAACTGACATCTCTGTAAAACAATGAGTAAACTTAACTGCAGTACCCACAACCTAATAAAGACAGTGATGTAGACACTGCAGTAAACACAACCTAATAAAGACATGAGTGACAGCAGTAAACACAACCTAATAAAGACAAGTAGACACTGCAGTAAACACAACCTAATAAAGACACCACTGCAGAAACACAACCTAATAAAGACAATGAGTAGACACTGCAGTAAACACAACCTAATAAAGACAATGAGTAGACACTGCAGTAAACACAACCTAATAAAGACAATGAGTAAACACAACCTAATAAAGACAATGAGTAGACACTGCAGTAAACACAACCTAATAAAGACAATGAGTAGACACTGCAGTAAACACAACCTAATAAAGACAATGAGTAGACACTGCAGTAAACACAACCTAATAAAGACAGTGAGTAGACACTGCAGTAAACACAACCTAATAAAGACAATGAGTAGACACTGCAGTAAACACAACCTAATAAAGACAATGAGTAGACACTGCAGTAAACACAACCTAATAAAGACAATGAGTAGACACTGCAGTAAACACAACCTAATAAAGACAATGAGTAAACACAACCTAATAAAGACACTGCAGTAAACACAACCTAATAAAGACAGTGAGTAGACACTGCAGTAAACACAACCTAATAAAGACAGTGAGTAGACACTGCAGTAAACACAACCTAATAAAGACAGTGAGTAACACTGTAAACACAACCAATATCAGTAAACACAACCCCATAAAGACAATGACACACGTGCAGTTTTTACAACCTAATAAAGACTTAGACACTGCAGTAAAACAACTTTAAATACATGGTCATGACACGGTTAAACACATTCTTAGGTTGTTTGGGAAACACAACCTAATAAAGGCGTTGAGTAGACACTGCTAAACACAATCAATAAAGACAACGAGTAGACACTGCAGTAAACACAACCTTAAAGACAACGAGTAGACACTGCAGTAAACACAACCTAATAAAGACAATGAGTAGACACTGCAGTAAACACAACCTAATAAAGACAATGAGTAGACGCTGCAGTAAACACAACCTAATAAAGACAATGAGTAGACACTGCAGTAAACACAACCTAATAAAGACAATGAGTAGACACTGCAGTAAACACAACCTAATAAAGACAATGAGTAAACACAACCTAATAAAGACAATGAGTAAACACAACCTAATAAAAACAATGAGTAGACACTGCAGTAAACACAACCTAATAAAGACAATGAGTAGACACTGAGTAGACATTGCAGTAAACACAACCTAATAAAGACAATGAGTAGACACTGCAGTAAACACAACCTAATAAAGACACTGCAGTAAACACAACCTAATAAAGACAATGAGTAAAGACAATGAGTAAACACAACCTAATAAAGACACTGCAGTAAACACAACCTAATAAAGACAACGAGTAGACACTGCAGTAAACACAACCTAATAAAGACAGTGAGTAGACACTGCAGTAAACACAACCTAATAAAGACAGTGAGTAGACACTGCAGTAAACACAACCTAATAAAGACAACGAGTAGACACTGCAGTAAACACAACCTAATAAAGACAATGAGTAAACACAACCTAATAAAGACAATGAGTAGACGCTGCAGTAAACACAACCTAATAAAGACAACGAGTAGACGCTGCAGTAAACACAACCTAATAAAGACAATGAGTAGACACTGCAGTAAACACAACCTAATAAAGACAATGAGTAGACGCTGCAGTAAACACAACCTAATAAAGACAATGAGTAGACACTGCAGTAAACACAACCTGATAAAGACAATGAGTAGACACTGCAGTAAACACAACCTAATAAAGACACTGCAGTAAACACAACCTAATAAAGACACTGCAGTAAACACAACCTAATAAAGACAACGAGTAGACACTGCAGTAAACACAACCTAATAAAGACAATGAGTAGACACTGCAGTAAACACAACCTAATAAAGACACTGCAGTAAACACAACCTAATAAAGACACTGCAGTAAACACAACCTAATAAAGACAACGAGTAGACACTGCAGTAAACACAACCTAATAAAGACAATGAGTAGACGCTGCAGTAAACACAACCTAATAAAGACTGTGAGTAGACACTGCAGTAAACACAACCTAATAAAGACAATGAGTAAACACAACCTAATAAAGACAATGAGTAGACACTGCAGTAAACACAACCTAATAAAGACTGTGAGTAGACACTGCAGTAAACACAACCTAATAAAGACAATGATTAAACACAACCTAATAAAGACAATGAGTAGACACTGCAGTAAACACAACCTAATAAAGACAATGATTAAACACAACCTAATAAAGACAATGAGTAGACACTGCAGTAAACACAACCTAATAAAGACAATGATTAAACACAACCTAATAAAGACAGTGAGTAGATACTGCAGTAAACACAACCTAATAAAGACAGTAGAGTAGACACTAATAAAGACAATGAGTAAACACAACCTAATAAAGACAGTGAGTAGACACTGCAAACACAACCTAATAAAGACAGTGAGTAGACACTGCAGTAAACACAACCTAATAAAGACAATGAGGAGACACTGCAGTAAAACACAACCTAATAAAGACAATGTAGACACTGCAGTAAACACAACCTAATAAAGACAGTGAGTAGACACTGCAGTAAACACAAAATAAAGACAATGATTAAACACACCTAATAAAGACAGTGGAGTAACAGACAAATAAAGACAGTGAGTAGACACTGCAGTAAACACAACCTAATAAAGACAGTGAGTAGACACTGCAACACAACCTAATAAAGACAAACGAGTAGACACTGCAGTAAACACAACCAATGAGTAAACACAATAAAGACAATGAGTAGACGCTGCAGTAAAACACAACCTAATAAAGACAATGATAAAGTAACACAACCAATGAGTAGACACTGCAGTAAACACAACTAATAAAGACAATGAGTAAACACAACCTAATAAAGACAATGAGCAGACGCTGCAGTAAAGACAATGAGTAGACACTGCAGTAAACACAACCTAATAAAGACACAACCTAATAAAGACAATGAGTAAAACACAACCTAATAAAGACACTGCAGTAAACACAACCTAATAAAGAAAGACAAAGACAATGAGTAGAGCTGCAGTAAACACAACCTAATGCAAGATTAAACACAACCTAATAAAGACAATGAGGACACCTAATAAAGACAAGTAAACACAACCTAATAAAGACACTGCAGTAAACACAACCTAATAAAGACAATGATTAAACACAACCTAATAAAGACAGTGAGTAGACGCTGCAGTAAACACAACCTAATAAAGACAATGAGCAGACGCTGCAGTGTACCACAACCTAATAAAGACAATGAGTAAACACAACCTAATAAAGACAGTGAGTAGACGCAGTAAACACAACCTAATAAAGACAGTGAGTAGACACTGCAGTAAACACAACCTAATAAAGACAATGAGACACTGCAGTAAACACAACCTAATAAAGACAATGAGTAGACACTGCAGTAAACACAACCTAATAAAGACAATAGTAGACCTGTAAACACAACCTAATAAA
>NW_027014974.1:0-12423 GCF_036934945.1 Oncorhynchus masou masou | reverse complement strand
GGCGAGGAAGGCAGGTGTGCTGAAATTGATGATGGCAGGAGTGCGTGATGCAGGGCAGCCAGGCACCGTCCGAGCGCCAGGGTGGAAGAGCAGGAGCAGACATGACTTTTCTCTACAAAACAAAAGAGATGATCGTGGACTTCAGGAAACAGCAAAGTGAGCACTGGGTTGTGCGGTCTGCACGACACATCACCGGGGGCAAACTATCTACCCTCCAGGACACCTACAACACCCGATGTCACAGGAAGGCAAAAAAGATTGTCAAGGACAATAACCACCGAGCCACTGCCTGTTCACCTTGCTTCCATCCAGAAGGCGAGGTCAGTACAGGTGCATCAAGCTGGGACCGAGAGATTGAAAAACAGCTTCTATCTCAAGGCCATCAGATTGTTAAACAGCCATTACTAGCACAGAGAGGCTGCTGCCTACTTACAGACATTGGCCACTATAATAAATGGAACACTAGTCACTTTAATAACGCCACTTTAGGAATGTTACATATCTCGCATTACTCATCTCATATGTATATACTGTATACTGTATCCTGCCCTGCTAGAGCTGCCCTGGTCAACTGTAAATGCTGTTATTGTGAAGTGGAAACCTCTCGGAGCAACAACGGCTCAGCCGCGAAGTGGTAGGCCACACAAGCTCACAGAAAAGGACCGCTGAGTGCTAATAAGTTCCGAATAGCCTTTGGAAGCACGGTCAGCACAATAACTGTTCGTCTGGAGCACACAAGCCTAAGATCACCATGCACAATGCCAAGTGTTGGCTGCAGTGGTGTAAAGCTCTGGAGCAGGGGAAACGCATTCTCTGGAGTGATGAATCACGCGTTACCATCTGGCAGTCTGACAGACGAATCTGGGTTTGGCGGATGCCAGGAGAAATGCTACCAACCTCAATGTATAGTACCAACTGCAAGTTTGATGGAGGAAGAATAACAGTCTGGGGCTGAATTTCATGGTTCGGGCTAGGCTCCTTAGTTCCAGCGAAGGAAATCTTAATGCTACTGCATACAATGACATTATAGGCGATTCTGTGCTTCCAACATCGTGGCAACAGTTTCCTGTTTCAGCATGACAATCCCCGTGCACAAAAAGTTTAAGGTCTATACAGAAATGGTATGTTGAGATCTTGTGGAAGAATTTGACTAGCCTGCATATTGGCCATATACCACACCCCCTAGAGCCTTATTGCTTAATTATACATCTCAACCCTCACCTATTACCCTACATTACTTCCAAATAGGAGATGCCATATACCACACCCCCTCGGGCCTTACTGCTTAATTACACATCTCAATCAAAGCTCACAGATTACTGCACCTGTACATAGCCCACCTATAATTTAGCCCAAACAACTACCTCTTTCCCTACTGTATTTATTTTATTTATTTATTTATTTTGCTCCTTTGCACCCCATTATTTTTATTTCTACTTTGCACATTCTTCCACTGCAAATCTACCATTCCAGTGTTTTACTTGCTATATTTTATTTACTTTGCTACCATGGCCTTTTTTGCCTTTTTTACCTCCTTATCTCACCTCATTTGCTCACATCATATATAGACTTGTTTATACTGTATTATTGACTGTGTGTTTGTTTTACTCCATGTGTAACTCTGTGTCGTTGTATGTGTCGAACTGTTTTGTTTTTTATCTTGGCCAGGTCGCAATTGCATCTATATACTCTCAACTTGCCTACCTGGGTAAATAAAGGTGAAATAAAAAATAAAAAATCCTCACCTATTACCCTACAGTACTTCCCAATAGGAGCTGCCACCCTCCCACCTCTTCCCCCACACTAGTTTCTTCACAATATACGTCCTTCGCGGCCCGGTCAGGTGACAGGCTTTGGAGCAGCTGGCCAGCCTCGTCGCTCTCCATCATCCTATGCTCGTAACAGGCACCGTCGCCAAGCGGGAGTGCACGGGAACGGGATAGAGGCTCATACTAACGGATTGATCTGAATATTTTCAAGATATTGACTTGAACTGGATTTAGGGTCAACGGCATGGTTGAGCGAACAGCATGTCTGTTGTTATGGGTGGCGACCTTGACGCTGACATCGGAGGTAAGTAAAAAGGGAGAAAACTGGTGCCTTTTTGGATGATGCACGAGCTTTCCTAAGGTATTTCCCCTCACTGTAGCAGCGGAGGATACGGGTGAGGCTAAAATCAGGAGGAAAATAACGGAATTCAGACCAAGGGTGAATCAAGATTGCATTTGTTTGGATACATACAAAAAATGTTAGAAATTGGCTGTTGATAGCCGACAATGTTTTTAAGACACCATATGTGTCAACGTCATAGATGTTATTGCGATTAGGCTACATTCCTTTTCCAATTTCGTAGTGGCGAGAAGAAGCTTTTTTTTAAATTTATTTTTATCTCTATCAGCCTAATTGTGGAGTAGAATATCATAATGCGTAAAGCAAAAGACCTGACTAAGCCTATTACTTTTTAGGCCTACCCTTATAGTTGTCAACGACACTGGATTGACAGTTTGGCACTGTTAACAGAATTACACAAGCATGTTTGTTCAGTTTTTCTTCTGACAGACCACTATATTTTATCCTTCCAAATATCTAAACGAAGGTGATAGGGCCTTTCTTGTGCGATTGCTTTTGTTTCACTGGTGTAACCTACGTGCATGCTGATCTGGTATTTTACAAGGGTGTGAGCATTCTGTAGAATATTGGAGCAGATTTTCGTTTAGACCTGATAAACAAACCAGATAATTAGGTTTACCCCCCTTCAGATCATTGTCTAATTGAACACACAAAAAACCATAGGGTTTCACAGAAGTGTCCCTTCTTTTTCTTTTTTTACCTCATCTGCACATCATTATCTGTCTTCTTTGGATCTTTCCTTACACTCCATTATGTACAGTTAAACTAAACTCTATTATTATTTGAATAAAGCAATATTTTAAATCCCAGCAACCTTTAAAATAAAGTTCAAGAGCAAACGGTTTTCAATAGTTTGTAATGATTAAAAATAAATAATTCATTGGACTTTTAAGAAATGACAATCATTTAACACAATGGCATTTTCTCAAAAATGTTTATTGACACAGAGGTTTCAAATGAATCCCACCCCATTTAAATTTGAGCATAGCTCATGAGCCCACCTCTGATACTGTTCACGCCGTATCCAGACCCCACCTGTTATGAACTTGAGTGAAGACCCAAAAGCGGTTTTAACAGAAAACAGAGTTCTTTAATGAAAATACAGGAATGGCATAAATCCTCTTCCAACGTTGTCAGCGGAACAAAAAGAACGTTAGTATAGTGCAGGATGCTCCTGCCAGGCAGACTCCGACAGGACAGGACAAGGTGGAAGCAAACGAGACGACAGCTTGCTTCTGGCATCAAAAAACACAAACAAGAATCAGACACTGAAAGTAGCAGGAACAGAGAAAGAAATAGAGACCTAATCAGAGGGGGAAGAGAGAACAGGTGTGAAAGAGTGAATGAGCTAGTTAGAGGAGATGTAGAACAGCTGAAGAATGAGAGACAGAGAAGGTAACCTAAAAGACCAGCAGAGAGAGAGAATGAAGAGAAAGGACAGGAACAGACATAACAAGACATGACAGTACCCCCCCCACTCACCGAGCGCCTCCTGGCGCACTCGAGGAGGAAACCCAGGGCAACGGAGGAAATCATCGATCAGCGAACGGTCCAGCACGTCCCGAGAGGGAACCCAACTCCTCTCCTCAGGACCGTACCCCTCCCAATCCACTAGGTACTGATGACCACGGCCCCGAGGGCGCATGTCCAAAATCTTACGAACCCTGTAGATGGGTGCGCCTCGACAAGGATGGGGGGGGAGGGACGAGCGGGGCGCGAAGAACGGGCTTAACACAGGAGACATGGAAGACCGGGTGAACGCGACGAAGATAGCGCTGGAGAAGAAGTCGCACTGCGACAGGATTAATGACCTGGGAAATACGGAACGGACCAATGAACTGCGGGGCCAACTTGCGAGAAGCTGTCTTAAGGGGAAGGTTCTGAGTGGAGAGCCATACTCTGACCGCAACAATATCTAGGACTCTTGGTCCTACGCTATTAGCGTCCCTCACAGTCTGCGCCCTATTACGGCAAAGTGCCGACCTGACCCCCTTCCAGGTGCGCTCGCAACGCTGGACAAAAGCCTGAGCGGAGGGACGCAGGACTCGGCGAGCTGAGATGAGAACAGCGGAGGCTGGTACCCGAGGCTACACTGAAAAGGGGATAGACCGGTAGCAGACGAGGGAAGCGAGTTGTGGGCGTACTCTGCCCAGGGAGCTGTTCTGACCAAGACGCAGGGTTACGAAAAGAAAGACTGCGTAAATGCGACCAACAGTCTGATTGGCCCGTTCGGCTTGACCGTTAGACTGGGGATGAAAGCCGGACGAGAGACTGACGGAAGCCCCAATCAAACGGCAAAACTCCCTCCAAAATTGAGACGTGAACTGCGGGCCTCTGTCGGAAACGACGTCAGACGGAAGGCCATGAATTCGGAAAACATTCTCGATAATGATCTGAGCCGTCTCCTTAGCAGAAGGGAGCTTATCGAGAGGAATGAAATGAGCCGCCTTAGAGAATCTATCGACAACCGTAAGAATAACTGTCTTCCCGCTGATGAAGGCAGTCCGGTGATAAAATCTAAAGCGATGTGAGACCACGGTCGAGAGGGAATGGGAAGCGGTCTGAGACGGCCGGCAGGAGGAGAGTTCCCAGATTTAGTCTGCGCGCAGACCGAACAAGCGGCGACAAATCGACGCGCGTCACGTTCCCGAGTGGGCCACCAGAAACGCTGGCGAATGGAAGCGAGCGCGTTCCCCGAACGCCGGGGTGGCCGGCTAACTTGGCAGAGTGGGCCCACTGAAGAACGGCCGGACGAGTAGGAACGGAACGAACAGAAGGTTCCTAGGACAAGCTCGCGGCGACGGAGTGTGAGCGAGTGCTTGCTTTACCTGCCTCTCACCCCCAGACAGTCAACCCGACAACGCGCCCTCAGGGAGAATCCCATCGGGGTCGGTGGAGACCTCAGAAGAACTGAAGAGACGAGATAAAGCATCAGGTTTGGTGTTTTTTGAGCCCGGACGATAAGAAATAACAAACTCGAAACGAGCGAAAAACAGAGCCCAACGAGCCTGACGCGCATTAAGTCGCTTGGCTGAACGGATGTACTCAAGGTTCCTATGGTCAGTCCAAACGACAAAAGGAACGGTCGCCTCCCAACCACTGTCGCCATTCGCCTAGGGCTAAGCGGATGGCGAGCAGTTCGCGATTACCAACATCATAGTTACGTCTGACGGCGATAAGCGATGAGAGAAAAACGCGCAAGGATGGACCTTGCCGTCAGAGAGAGAGCGCTGAGAAAGAATGGCTCCCACGCCCACCTCTGACGCGTCAACCTCAACAACAAACTGTCTAGAGATGTCAGGTGTAACAAGAATAGGTGCGGATGTAAAACGATTCTTAAGAAGATCAAAAGCTCCCTGGGCGGAAACGGACCACTTAAAGCACGTCTTAACAGAAGTAAGGGCTGTGAGAGGAGCTGCCACCTGACCGAAATTACGGATGAAACGACGGTAGAAATTAGCGAAGCCCAGAAAGCGCTGCAGCTCGACGCGTGACTTAGGAACGGGCCAATCAATGACAGCCTGGACCTTAGCGGATCCATCTTAATGCCCTCAGCGGAAATAACGGAACCGAGAAAGGGACAGAGGCGGCATGAAAAATGCACTTCTCAGCCTTCACATAAAGACAGTTCTCCAAAAGGCGCTGGAGGACGCGCCGCACGTGCTGAACATGAATCGAGAGAGACGGAGAAAAAAATCAGGATATCATCCATGTAAACGAAAACAAAAATGTTCAGCATGTCTTCAGGACGTCGTTAACTAGTGCCTGAAAGACAGCTGGAGCGCAACGAGGCCGAAAGGAAGAACCCGGTATTCAAAGTGCCCCTAACGGAGTGTTAAACGCCGCCTTCCACTCGTCCCCTCCCTGATGCGCACGAGATGGTAGGCGTTACGAAGGTCCAATTTGGTGAAAAACCTGGCTCCCTGCAGGATCTCAAGGCTGAAGACATAAGAGGAAGCGGATAACGATTCTTAACAGTTATGTCATTCAGCCCGATAATCCACGCATGGGCGCAGGGACCCGTCCTTCTGAACAAAACCCGCCCGGCGGGAGAGGAGGAGGAGACAATGGTACCGGCGTTGAGCGAAACCGACAAATAATCCTCGAGAGCCTTACGTTCGGGAGCCGACAGAGAGTATAATCTACCCGGGGGAGTAGTTCCCGGAAGGAGATCAATACTACAGTCATACGACCGGTGTGGAGGGGAGAAGTGGCCTTGAACGACTGAACACCGTGCGCAGATCGTGATACTCCTCCGGCACCCCTGTCAAATCGCCAGGCTCCTCCTGTGAAGTAGAGACAGAGGAAACAGGAGGGATAGCAGACATTAAACAGGTTACATGACAAGAAACATTCCAGGATAGGATAGTATTACTAGACCAATTAATAGAAGGGTTATGGCGCACTAGCCAGGGATGACCCAAAACAACAGGTGTAAAAGGTGAACGAAAAAATTAAAAAAAAAGAAATGGTTTCGCTATGATTACCAGAGACAGTGAGGGTTAAAGGCAGCGTCTCACGCTGAATCTTGGGGAGAGAACTACCATCTAAAGCGAACAAGGCCCTGGGCTCCCTAACTGTCTGAGAGGAATGTCATGTTCCCGAGCCCAGGTCTCGTCCATAAAACAGCCCTCCGCCCCAGAGTCTATCAAGGCACTGCAGGAAGCAGATGAACCGGGCCAGCGGAGATGGACCGGAAAGGTAGTGCGTGATCCAGAAGGAGAGGCCTGAGTAGTTGCGCTCACCAGTAGCCCTCCTCTTACTGATGAGCTCTGGCTTTTACTGGACATGAGGTGACAAAATGACCAGCGGAGCCGCAGTAGAGACAGAGGCGATTGGTGATTCTCCGTTCCCTCTCCTTGGCCGAGATGCGAATACCCCCAGCTGCATAGGCTCAGCATCCGAGCCGGCGGAGGAGGGTGGCAGTGATGCGGCAGGTGGCAGTGATGTGGAGAGGGGAGCAACGGAGAACGTGAGCTCCTTTCCACGAGCTCGGCGACGAAGATCAAACCGTCGCTCTATGCGAATAGCGAGAGCTATTAAGGAGTCCAGACTGGAAGGAACCTCCCGGGAGAGGATCTCATCCTTAACCTCGACGTGGAGACCCTCCAGAAAAACGAGCGAGCAAAGCCGGCTCGTTCCAGTCACTAGAGGCAGCGAGAGTGCGAAACTCAATAGAATAATCCGTTATGGATCTATTCCCCTGACATAGGGAAGACAGGGCCCTGGAAGCCTCCGCCAAAAAAAACAGAACGGGTCAAAAACCCGTATCATCTCCTCCTTAAAGTCCTGATACTGGTTAATACACTCAGCCTCGCCCCCAGACTGCCGTGCCCCACTCACGCGCCGTCCGGTAAGGAGAGAAATGACGAGGCGATGCGGGCTGCGCTCCTGGGAGAGTGTTGGGCTGGAGAGAGAACACCACATCACACTGAGTGAGGAATGAGCGGCACTCAGTGGGCTCCCCAGAGTAACACGGCGGGTTGTTGATCCTGGGCTCCGGAGACTCGGAAACCCTGGAAGTGGGCGGTGGATCGAGGTGGAGTTGGTGAACCTGTCTTGTGAGGTCGGAGACTTGACGGCCAGGTCTCAACGCATGTTGAGCAGCAGACAATTCCTCCGTGTCTGCCTAGCATCGCTCCCTGGATCTCGACGGCGGAGGAAAAGGGTCCGGAGCCGCTGGGTCCATTCTTGGTCTGATTCTTCTGTTATGAACTTGAGTGAAGACCCAAAAGCGGTTTTAACAGAAAACAGAGTTCTTTAATGAAAATACAGGAATGGCATAAATCCTCTTCCAACGTTTGTCAGCGAAAAAAGAACGTTAGGTATAGTGCAGGATGCCCCTGCCAGGCAGACTCGCAGGATAGGACAAGGTGGAAGCAACGCGACGACAGCTTGCTTCTGGCATCAAAAAACACAAACAAGAATCAGACACTGAAAGTAGCAGGAACAGAGAAAGAAATAGAGACCTAATCAGAGGGGGAAGAGAGAACAGGTGTGAAAGAGTGAATGAGCTAGTTAGAGGAGATGTAAAACAGCTGAAGAATGAGAGACAGAGAGAAGGTAAATCCGAAAAAGACCAGCAGAGAGAGAGAATGAAGAGAAAGGACAGGAACAGACATAACAAGACATGACACCACCGGTAACAGAGAAGAGCTTGTTACAGAACAAGCCTTCGGCATCCTTCTTTTAGAGTGTTTGTTGTGGTTGTGGAACCTGGAACAACCTTTTTCAGTGGTGCCACAGCTTTCTTCAGTGTCACTGGTTTCTTTCTCCTTTGCTTTCTTCCTTCTCTGCTTAGTTATTAGCCTTGTCCTCTTGGAAACTTGTGAATTGAGTCTGTCGGGACTGTAGCCGACTCAGCCTTTCTTTTTCCCAGACCTTTGCATCCTGTATCCTCGGCGATGAATATTCCAATATGACCTCTGCCAAGCTGTTGTTGTACAACTGGTAACTTTTAATGGAAAACAAACAAACAAATTAACAACAAGAACTCATGAGTATTGGTCTCAAAAACAATTATTTCCCCTATCACTCTATATGGGCTACTATATACTTCCTTAAATTAGTGCTGATGCTTTTTCATCGCCACCATTCGGAGCAAGGTCACTGGAGGCATGTGGGTGCTGGGGAGTGGAGGATGTGGCGGCATTTGATGTTGTGGCAAGGTTAGAGGTCATAATTGGGGTGAAGCCAACAGTTTGAGCCAGACTGGTTGCTTGTGGGATATGGATGGAGAATTCTGGGTGTTGCTTAATAAAACCGTAAAACTAGCCTATGCCTGCCAACCCCTTTTCTTTATTGAATCTGTTTTGCATTACCATGCTGGCCTTCTAGAGCAGAGCTGCAAAGAAAAAGCCATATCTCAGACTGGCGCACAAAAGAAAAAGATTAAGATGGGCAAAAGAACACAGACACTGGACAGAGGAACTCTGCTCTAGAAGGCCAGCATCCTGGGTAGCGCTCTCTTCACTGTTGACGTTGAGGACGGGTGTTTTTATGGGATACCATTTAATGAAGCTGCCAGTTGAGGACTTGTGAGGCCTTGAGGAGTCTGTTTCTCAAACCAGGACACTCTGAATGCATTTGTCCTCTTGCTCACTTGTTGCACCGGGGCCTCCTACTCCTCTTTCTATTCTGGTGAGAGCCAGTTTGAGCTGTTCTGTGAAGGTGAGCGGTACACAGCGTTTGTACGAGATCTTCAGTTTCTTGGCAATTTCTCGCATGGAATAGCCTTAATTTCCTCAGAACAATAATAGACTGACGAGTTTCATAAGAAAGGTCTTTGTAGCTCACCATTTGGAGCCTGTAATCGAGCGCCCATAAACGCTGATGCTTCAGATACTCAACTAGTCTAAAAGAAGGCCAGTTGCATTGCTTCAGTTAATGGGAACAACAGTTTTCAGAACTACTAACATAATTGCAAAAGGGTTTTCTAATGATCAAATAGCCTTTCAAAATGATAAACTTGGATTAGCTAACACAACGTGCCATTGGAACACAGGAGTGATGGTTGCTGATAATGGGCCTCTGTCGCCTATGTAGATATTCCATAAAACATCTGCTGTTTCCAGCTTGAATAGTAATTTACAACATTAACAATGTCTACACACTGTATTTCTGATCAATTTGATATTATTTTATGGACAAACAAAATGTGCTTTTCTTCAGAAAACAAGGACATTTCTAAATGACCCCAAACTTTTGAGCGGCAGTGTGTGTATGTATGTACAGTGCCGTGCGAAAGTATTAAACCTCCTTGAACTTTGCGACCTTTTGCCACATTTCAGGCTTCAAACATAAA
Source organism: Oncorhynchus masou masou (assembly GCF_036934945.1). Classification (NCBI taxonomy): domain Eukaryota; kingdom Metazoa; phylum Chordata; class Actinopteri; order Salmoniformes; family Salmonidae; genus Oncorhynchus; species Oncorhynchus masou. Next base: position 2,489 of record NW_027014974.1, on the reverse strand, counting down.
GATATAAAACTGTATTTTTTGTGAAGAATCAGCTTAACAAGTGGGACACAATCATGAGGTGGAACGACATTTATTGGATATTTCAAACTTTTTTTAACAAATCAAAAACTGAAATTGGAAAATTGCAAAATTATTCAGCCCCCTTAAGTTAATACTTTGTAGCGCCACCTTTTGCTGCGATTACAGCTGTAAGTCGCTTTGGGGTATGTCTCTATCAGTTTTGCACATCGAGAGACTGACATTTTTTCCCCATTCCTCCTTGCAAAACAGCTCGAGCTCAGTGAGGTTGGATGGAGAGCATTTGTGAACAGCAGTTTTCAGTTCTTTCCACAGATTCTCGATTGGATTCAGGTCTGGACTTTGACTTGGCCATTCTAACACCTGGATATGTTTATTTTTGAACCATTCCATTGTAGATTTTGCTTTATGTTTTGGATCATTGTCTTGTTGGAAGACAAATCTCCGTCCCAGTCTCAGGTCTTTGCAGACTCCTTATGGATATCTTTTAAGAAATGGCTTTCTTCTTGCCACTCTTCCATAAAGGCTGTAGATCTCTGCAGTTCATCCAGAGTGATCATGGGCCTCTTGGCTGCATCTCTGATCAGTCTTCTCCTTGTATGAGCTGAAAGTTTAGAGGGACGGCCAGGTCTTGGTAGATTTGCAGTGGTCTGATACTCCTTCCATTTCAATATTATCGCTTGCACAGTTCAATTACTAACAATTGAATACCACGAAATTGGAGAGAGAAAAAAGAGGTAAAATAAAAAAATTCATAGACTTAATAATAACATAATAACACAGAGAAATACGAGCCACAGGTCATTAATATGGTCGTATCCGGAAACGATCATATTCTTTCAGTGAAATACGGAACTGTTCCGTATTTTATCTAACGGGTGACATCCATAAGTCTAAATATTCCTGTTACATTACACAACCTTCAATGTTATGTCATAATTACGTAAAATTCTGGCAAATTAGTTCGCAACGAGCCAGGCAGCCCAAACTGTTGCATATGCGTGCAATGAACGCAAGAGAAGTGACACAATTTACCTAGTTTAATATTGCCTGCTAACCTGGATTTTTTAAAGCTAAATATGCAGGTTAAAAAATATATACTTCTGTGTATTGATTTCAAGAAAGGCATTGATGTTTATGGTTAGGTACAGTCGTGCAACGATTATGCTTTTTTTCCTCAAATGCGCTTTTGTTAAATCATCCCCCATTTGGCAAAGTTGGCTGTCTTTGTTAGGAGAAATAGTCTTCACACAGTTCGCAACGAGCCAGGTGGCCCAAACTGCTGCATATACCCTGACTCTGTTGCAAGAAAAGTGACACCATTTTCCTAGTTAAAAGAAATTCATGTTAGCAGGCAATATTAACTAAATATATAGGTTTAAAAATATATACTTGTGTATTGATTTTAAGAAAGGCATTGATGTTTATGTTTAGGTACACGTTGGAGCAACAGACAGTCCTTTTTCGCGAATGCGCACCGCATCGATTATATGCAACGCAGGACACGCTAGATAAACTAGTAATATCATCAACCATGAGTAGTTAACTAGTGATTATGATTGATTGATTGATTATTTTTTTAGAAGATAAGTTTAATGCTAGCTAGCAACTTCCCTTGGCTTCTTACATCATTTGCGTAACAGGCAGGATCCTCGTGGAGTGCAATGTAATGCAGGTGGTTGGAGCGTTGGACTAGTTAACTGTAAGGTAGCAAGATTGAATCCCCGAGCTGACAAGGTAAAAATCTGTCGTTTTGCCCTCTGTACAAGGCAGTTAACCCACCGTTCCTAGTGCCGTTATTGAAAATAAGAATGTGCTCTTTAATTGGACTGGCCTTATCGCATCAGTTGTTTCCTGGCATCCCACCACCTCCCCTATAATATCAACTTCCATTCAGGCTCATTGGAAGATGATAGCTATGATTTATGATTGTGTTCCTCGTGGCCGGCCATGTTCCACCAGGGTCCCTTTACACTAAACGCACACACACCTACCTACGGACACACCCAAGACATTAAAAAAAGAGGAAAAGACGCAATTAACCAGCAGTGTGAAGAGCTTCCCTGCAGGTAACATGCAACAAGCACAGAGTGAGAGAAAAGCACACTCCCTGAACTCCCACAGGGTGTTGGCCTCACAAACAAAGGTAAAAATAAAAATACACCAACAACAGCATCTACTGAGAACTGTTTGTTAACTGCTGCATAAAAGGACAACGTGTGCTTCTATAACACATGTATTGCATACAAAATGGCAACAATGAATATGGGGAGAAAAGCTGTAGCAGATTTTCTCAAGTTTATGTGGTTAATATTAATCATAATCTGCTACACTACAGGCTGCTGAAATAACTAAGGCAAACACAGCACCATCTTTGCTTTGGTAATTTACCAGCAGAATGGCAGCAGGATCCTGTTTGGTAGTTTGCAGCATCTGTATATTCGGATGTGCGCAAGACGAAAAGGAGAGCT
>NW_027014973.1:0-12423 GCF_036934945.1 Oncorhynchus masou masou | reverse complement strand
GTCAGGACCTGGTTACGAACCTGGGTCTCCGGAGTGAGAACAGTCACTTAACCAACTAGTACGAATAGACAACCAGAACCCAGAAGATGAGGCAGACACAGCAGTACTTAAGGCAGTGTATTTAATAAAATAAAGTCCCTCATAGCTAAAATAACATGATCAAAGACGGTGATTTGGCACAAGGCCTCTAAAGACCTTCAGAAATAAAAACATGAAAATCTGAGGCCTCATGGGCAGGGTACGGTATGGGTTTGGGGCTGGCACCTAACACAGGCACAGGCTGGAGGGGAAACAAAGGGTTTAAATACAATCAGGGAAAAGCAGAGGCACAGATTACAATTAATAATGGGGAACAAGGAAAAAACATAAGGTCAAAAACACAAATAGGGACATCTACTGAGCCAAAATCAAGACCAGCCTAGCCAAATCCTGACGAATCCCCCCCCTAGGAACGGCTCTGAGCGTTCCTACCAGCTCTCTCAGGGTGGAGGGCCCTGAAACTGACGAATGAGGTCAGGGTCCAGGATGTCTTTGGCAGGAACCAGAAGCGCTCCGGACCGTAGCCTTCCAGTCCACCAGATACTGCCAGGACCGCTGCACCAGCGGGAGTCCAGTATCCGATGGGACGGTATAAGCCGGCTGGCCTCCAATGACACGAGGCGGAGGTCTGTCTGCCGGGACAAGGGGAGAAAAACAACAGGTTTTAACAAGGAAATGTGAAATGTGGGATTAATCTTAAGGGATCTTGGTAAGTGGCGATAAGATGGGTTAACTCTCCTGGCAAACCTTTAAAGGGACCGATGTATTTTTGGGACAGCTTGCGACACTCCACCCGTAGTGGTAAGTCTCTAGGGAGAGCCAGACTCCTGGCTGGGGCGCAGGGGGTAGGCCCGGGACGGCGGCGACGTCTGTTGGCTTGTTGTTGTACCTCTGTGAGGAACCCATAAGATTAAGACGGGTCTTCTTCCACATAAGCCGACAGCGTCTGACGAACTTCAAGGCTGAAGGCACTCTGACTTCTGCCTCCTGGGTCCGGGAACAATGGAGGAGCATAGCCAAACTGACACTCGTGCGGGGACATACCAGTGGAGGAGGAGCGCAAGGTGTTGTGCGCGTATTCGGCCCAAACAATAAAGGATGACCATGTGGACGGGTTGTCACGAGTCATACATCGGAGGGTGGTTTCCAGCTCTTGATTCATCCTCTCTGTTTGGCCGCTGGACTCCGGATGGTACCCTGAAGATAGACTGGCAGAAGCCCCCATAAGTTGGCAGAAGGCCTTCCAAACCTTGAGGCGAACTGGGGACCTCTGGCAGAAACCACATCTTTTGAGGAATGCCGAAGACTCGGAACACATGATTAATTACCAACTCAGCGTTTCCTTGGCAGAAGGTAACTTAGTCAGAGGACGAACCTGGCCGCTTTGAAAACCTGTCGAATTATGACTAGATAGTAAATTGCCATGATGGAGGAAGTCCAGTAATAAAGTCCAATGAGATATGGGACCAGGGTCTGTGGGGAACAGGTAAAGGGTGAAGGAGTCCTTGAGGGCGGAGGTGAGAAGATTTGCCCCCAGCACACGGGGCAGGCATTGGACGAAAGTGGCAACGCTTCTCTTATGGTAGGCCACCAGGAACTTACGCTGGATGAACTCCAAGGTGCGACCTACGCCCGGATGACAGGTGAGCGAGAGGAGTGCCCCACAGAAGGACCTGAGTCCTCACTGCCTTGGGGACAAACAACCGATTGGCAGGACCTCCCCCTTTCCTTTCGGGTCCGGTTCGCTAGCTTGAGCACGTCTCACGGTATCCTCAACTTGCCACGAGATCGGGCCACAATCTTAGCAGCAGGAAGGACAGGCATGTCCGTGTCATCTCGAATGGCAGGAGACGTAGACTGGACAGGGCATCCGTTTGAGATTCTTCGACCCGGGCCGATAGGTGAGGATAAACTGGAATCGATTGAAAGAAAAGAGACCATCTAGCTTGCCTAGAGTTCAACCGCAACGTCTGCTGGATATACTCCAGATTTTTGTGGTCCGTAAGCACTTGAAACGGGTGAGAAGCCCCTCGAGCCAGTGTCTCCATTCCTTCAATGCCATCTTAACCGCTAGGAGTTCACGATCCCCACATCATAGTTCCTCTCAGTCGGGGTAGCCGGTGTGAGAAAGAAAGCACGGATGAAGCTTCTTGTCTTCACCCCTCTGAGACAGGACAGCTCCAACACCAACCTCTGATGCGTCTACCTCCACCACAAATGGTTCATCCGTGAGTCGGTAGTATGAGGATGGGAGCAGAAGAACGCGCTGCTTGAGTCCTTGAAGGCATTCTCAGCTTCCCCCCACAAAAACCTTGCATTGCCACCTTGGTTAAAGCTGAGAGAGGGCTGCCACCAAGCTGAAGTTCTTGATGAACTTGCGGTAAAAGTTTGTGAAGCCCAGGAAACGCTGAACTTCCTTAAACGGATTTGGGGGTGGGCCAATCCGCTACCGCCCCTACCTTCCTGGGGTCCATTTGGACTCGACCGGGTTCCACTACAAATCCCAGGAATTGTACTCGGATGAATGGAATTCACATTTTCCGCTTAACGTACAGATGGCTGTCCAGGAGGCGTTTGAGTACTTGTCTGACATGCTTAGTGTGTTCTTGAGGAGCTCGAAAAGATGAGAATGTCATCCAAGTAAACGAACACAAATATGTTAAGCATATCCCTAAGCACATCGTTTATGAGCGCTTGAACACCGCTGGGGCGTTGGTCAGGCCGAAGGGCATCACCAAGTATTCATAGTGACCAGTAGGCGTGTTGAAAGCGGTCTTCCACTCGTCACCAGGTCTGATCCGCACAAGATGGTATGCGTTCCCGCAGGTCAAGCTTAGTGAAAACAACTGCTTCCTGAGCAGCTCGAAGGCTGTGGGCCATAAGGGGTAGCGGGTAACGGTTACGGACGGTTATGGCATTGAGTCCCCGGTGATCGATGCAAGGACGTAATCCACCGTCTTTCTTGGCCACAAAGAAAAACCCTGCTCCCGCCGGGAGGTGGATGAACGCATGAGGCCTGCTTCCAGAGCGTCCTTGATGTAGGTATCCATAGCAGCTCGTTCGGGTGGAGATAGGGAAAAGATCCGACCCTGGGGGCAAGTGCCCGGAAACAGGTCGATGGGGCAATCGTAAGGTCTATGGGGTGGTAGCATGGTGGCCCTCTGTTTGCTAAACACCAGTTTGAGGTCATGGTAACACTCGGAACTGGGTCAGGTCGATGGATTCTAAAGACTCGGGAGTAGAACTCGGGGAATTCTGGAAAATACAAGTAGCTTGGCACGTAGGACCCCACTGCTTGATAGTGCCCACAGACCAGTCGATGTGAGGGTTATGGCTGTGAAGCCAGGGGGTATCCAAGGACGAGAGGGAACTCGGAACAGGAGATCAAATGAAAGTTCATCAATTCCTGGTGTTGTGAAACTGAAAGTCGCAAGGAGGTAGTGACATGAGTGACAAGTCCAGATCCCAAAGGGCTTCCATCCAATGTAGTGACCCCCGCTGGTTCACTTAGAGTTCAGAGGGAACGCCATTCTCCTTTGCCCAGACACCATCCATGAAGTTACCTGCGGCCCAGAGTCTACCAAGGCTTGAAGGTGAAGCTTGTGGTTGTCCCAGGAGAGGGTAACTGGAATGAGCAGACGGAGTTGGATGGGAGGAGGTTATGTTTCCCGTTACAGTTCCCCCGGTCTGTACGGGACAGAGCGTTTCCCTGGAGCCCGGGACACGTGGAACGGAAATGGCCCGGTTTGCCGCAATATAGACAGCGTCGCTCCCTCATCCGGCGGTCTCTCTCAGCCTGGGGATGCGGCCCAATCTGCATGGGTTCCGATGGAGCCAGCGAGGATAAAGGTGGGGACTCGGAGCTGGGACTGATAGGGGCTAGAGGTCTACGGTTGAGTTCTCTCTCTCAGACGCTGGTCAATGCGTGAGGCCAACTTGATCAGGGACTCGAGATTGTCCGGTGGTTCCCGAGTGGCTAGTTCATCTTGGATAGTGTCGGAAAGGCCTTTCAGAAAGCACACCGTGAGCGCCTCGTTGTTCCAGCCACTTGCTGCTGCCACCGTGCGGAACTGGATGGCATAGTCCGTCACGCTGCGCCAACCTTTGGTGGAGAGTCAGGAGCTGTTTGGCTGAGTCAGAACCACTGCTTGGGCCTTGAAACACTCGTTTGAATTCCTCAGCAAAGGCAGAGTAGCTGGCACAGCAGGAACTATGGGCATCCCACACAGCAGTAGCCCAGGCCAGGGCTTTTTCCGACAGCAGGGTGATGATATAAGCGATCTTAGACCGGTCGGTGGGAAACGACGAGGGTTGTAGCTCAAAGGAGAGAGAACATTGAGTGAGAAACCCTTTACAAGCACTTGGATCACCTGAGAACCGTTGGGGAGGTGGAAGACGAGGTTCAGCCAGGGGGGTTAAACTGCCATGGGTACGTGAATCTGAGGTACTGGGACGGGAACTGTTGCCGGGGTAAGACGATCAGATATTGCTTAATGGAAGTCAGCATCTCCGACAGAAGATGAGAATGTCCTAGCCATTAAGGCCTCTTGCTGAACCAGGGCGGCTTCGTGGCGTTGGACAGTCTCCTGGACAGCATGGCAAAAAGGTCCTGGAACTGGCTGCCTCTTGGGTTCATTTTTGGCTCTGTGTTTCTGTCAGGACCTGGTTACGAACCTGGGTCTCCGGAGGAGAAACAGTCACTTAACCAACTGAGCCACGAATAGTCAGCAGAACCCAGAAGATGAGGCAGACACAGCAGTACTTAAGACGGTGTATTTAATAAGTAAAAAGTCCTATAATACAAAAATGGCAAATCCAAAAGGTGGTAGGTATAGCACAAAAGGCCTCAAAAGATACTCAAAAATAAAAACAGAAATCCACAAGAGCATCCACTGGAAACGACAAGAATACACAGAACACTAGGGCTGGGTGCTAACATACAAACACAGAGCACAGAACTGAGGGAAACAAAGGGTTTAAATACAATCAGGGGAAAACGAGGCACAGGTGCAATTAATAATGGGGAACAAGGGAAAAAACATAAGGTCAAAAAGCACAATGGGGACATCTACTGACCAAAATCCGGAACAACCCTGGCCAAATCCTGACAGGTTCTTCAGCTGTCCCCATAGGAGAACCCTTTTTGGTTTCAGGTAGAACTCTTTTGGGTTCCATGTAGAATCCTTTGTGGAAAGGGTGTTGTACCTGGAACCAACAAGGGTTCTTCAAAGGGTTGTATGGGACAGCAGAATATATCCCTTAAGGTTCTAGATAGCACCTTTTTTTCTAAGAGTGTACTAACCGAGTTTAGTCAGAGCACAGTTTTTTTTCTGCTGTTGTGTGTTAATTTATCAATAAGATGTATCCAAGACAAATGGCTCTCTCAATACAACTGACAGAATATTGACGAGCTGAGATGAAAGTCACACATGAAGTATAAATAAGACAAGTCATTATTTGATTGAGGAGAGCAACAAAGTCCTTGCAATAGCCAATTAAAAAATTGTCATGGCCAAGCGGTAAAAATAGATGCAATTTAGAAAGTGAAATTGATTGATTGGATCAACAATCAACCACATGAAATACTTGTTATATCTACCAGGTAGTTGATTCACAATGGTGTTGCTGATGCTAACAGGCTCAGTTCACTCTTTGCCATTCTACTATCTGTGGGATCACCTGTGCATACAGAAGCTCCTCACAGTGTGGGCCCCCGGAGCCCCAGTCTAAGCAGTGTCGTATGAGTTCTAGGGGTGATTCAAGAGGTCATCACGGGTGCACATGTGGTGGTGGTGTAGAGGTGGTATTAAAAGCCTGTCAGCAACAGCTGGTGCACCCACTGATTTAAGAGTCATTGAGGAGCCTGCAGTGGAGCAGTTGAGACGCAGTGCTGATGGCATGATGACAGACATTACAGAAGCTCCCCTAACAAATCAAATACATTTATTTTTGTACGTGTACTGAACCACAACAGGCGTAGTAGACCTTACCGTGAAATGCTTATTTATGAGCCCTTAATCAACAATGCAGAGTTTTAAAGTAAGTAAGACAAAACTAAAGGAAAAATAACACAATTAAATAACAATAACAAGCCTATACAAGGGAGTACCGGTACCAGGTCCATGTGCAGAGTGCAGGTTAGTTGAGGTAATGAGTAATATATGTACAAGTAGGTAAGCGGTAAAGAGTGACTATGCATAGATTATAAACAGAGAGTGCACAATCACATATGGAGAACAGGCAGAGGAGGATCAATTGAATTGCAAGCTTCAACTCTCACATGTTTAGAGAACAGGGCACAAGACCTGTTCCTGCCATCGAGGAGCTAATCAAAGCAAATGATGATGAATGGTGAGGAATAAAAGAGCAGTGGTTGATGGATAGAACAGAAGCGGTGTGAGAATGTTAACCTAGGACATTGATGAATGTGTGCATCGACTCTGAGAAGAGCTCAAGTTCATCTATAATGATGACTAAAAGTACTTGTAGGCTGTCGTTCTCTACTACGGCTAGTATTGTTAATGTGAAGACCAGTGGTAGAAGCACCATGTACTCAAGCCAAAGTGAGCAGTGGTTTTCAGGAGGAAGACAAAGGAGCAGCTTGCCCTTCAGAGTGGGTCTAATCTATTTTGCCCTTTCATTATCTTTCTCTTTCTCTACCTCCTCCTTCTTCAACGTGGTCTCAGAGCTTTTCATATGATTCTGTATGTAAATTTGTGACACTCCATTTAGTATGATATGTTATGTTTCGTATGGCATGTATTCATTTGTGGATCGCCCTCATCCATTTCATTCACATTTACATTTGAGTCATTTAGTCATATGATATGCTACGAATGCTATTCGTACAAAACGTTCCAATATGTTACAAATTTGCAAAATGTACAATATGTTACGAATTTCCAAAACGTATTATATATAGTTGGAAAGTAGCTCAAATCTAGTAAGCAGTTGCAAAGTTGCTAATTATCTAAAATGAGATTTGAACAGGCAGTCTTTGGGTTACTAGATGGTTGCATTATACATCCATCCAACCAACCGACAATCCCATTTACATTTTTGCCTAAAGTAAGCTTCTGTCTAATGTTACCATACCAAACATAACAAATTGTTCTAATTTACATTTACTATGTTACGTCTGATCTATGAGACCAGTCTGCCTTCTCTCACTATCTCCCTTGATGCAGCTCCATCCACCCACTTACCTGTCTTTCTCTCCATCTAATAATCAGCACACTCACAAAACTTTCCTTTTAATCTCTTCTTCAGCCAGACTATCGGTATCTTAGCAACGTGACTCATTCCCTTAGAGACAAGCATTGCATGGAGTCTTTAGTTTGTATGTGTGGGACATGTCTGGATGCAGTGGCCACACATGTTTATGTGGTCCTGTATGGCTCAGTTGGTAGAGCATAGTACTTGCAATGCCATGATTGTGTGTTTGATTCCCGGGGCCACCTGTAAAATGCAAGCATGACTGTAACTTTCTTTTGATAAAAGCATCTGCTAAATGCCATATATTATTATCTATCTGCATGTTATACTGTCTCATACGGATTATGGGGTTTGTAAGGACATCAGCCTGATCTCATAGACTTAGTAAATGTAAAACCGCGACACTCAGATTAGTATATGTTACGTTTGCTATGGTTATGTAACAGTGTTGCTTCCGTCTCTCCTGGCCCCAACCTGGGCTTGAACCAAGGACCCTCTGAACACTTCAACAGTCACCTACGAAGCATTGTTACCTATTGTTTCACAAAATCTAGAAAAAACTACTTCAAGGTCTCAGAGCAAGTGATGTCACCGATTGAAGCGCTACTAGTGCGCACCTCTAACTAGCTAGCCATTTCACACCAGTTACACTCACCTCCTTCTCTGCAGCAACCAAGCAGCTGGGCAGAGCCCAACTGCGTGATCCAGATGACAACACCAATGTAACAGTGTTGCTTCTGTCCCTCTCCTTGCTTCAACCTGGGGCCTGTTGCACAAAAGTAGAATTAAGACATCCGGGATAAATGACTCAGCTGAGCTCAATGAAGCCAAAACATGTGCGTCCAGGCTTAATTGGTTGCACAAAGACCAAGCCAGGATGAGCAGACACGGATTCATTAAGCCAGGTGAAACCAATCCTGGATAGGTGCGCGCTCACGGCTCACTCAAATAGACCCCGCCACAGATCACAGATTAACTGATTTACCATGGCAACTAGAGCCGCGTACTTTTCCCCGTCGGAAGCACAAATCCTCATGGAGGCATACGAGGAGGTAAAAGATATAATTAAGAAGAAAGGCAACACCGCCACAGTGATAAAGCAAAGAGAAAAAGCGTGGCAAAGTATTGCAGACCGCCTGAATGCGTAAGTAGTGCACAATTACACACTCACTGCTCCGCTGAAACATCACAATTACAATTCAAATATTTAATTCACATCTCCAAAAATGCAGTTGTACTGTAATTATGAAACGGTTAAATTTTTAATTGAAATGCACTGCAGATATGAGTGAAATTGTGTAAAGTAACTCCATCACACTGTATAAAGCTATGATAATTTTTTTGATATTTTTACTGAAAACAAGACAAAAATACCAAGTAATTTTTTGCAGTGTGACTCCATTAAATGTGTGTGTGTGTGTGTGTGTGTGTGTGTGTGTAGATTAAACATGAACGGGCCAAAACGGACATGGCAGCAGGTCAAAATCAAATACAAGAACATTCTGCAGAACGGTATGGTCCCTGACTAATATTTAACAAAGCACAAGCATATATTGTACCCAGAAGGTGCCTGCTCACACATTGTCTGTACTGTTTTAGCAGTGAAAAGAATACCCACAGACAAGGCACGGGTGGTGGGTCACCAAAGGCTGACCTTACCCCAGCAGAGGACATGGCCTTGGATCTAAATAAAGGCAGGCCCATCTTAGAGGGATCCCTGGGGGAAAAGACGAGCATAGGTTCCTCCCAAGATGCCACCCGCTTCATTCAAGGTATGTCCTTCCATCTCTACATGGGATACAACCACATTCATATTGAATCAATTTGGGCTGTCTGACTTTGGTTTACCTATTGCCTTGCAGTGTCTGGCAGCACTGTGTTCCTGTTAGAGCCACCAGCACAAGCACCAGACGATGCTGATCCAGTGAGTACTCCATCAAAGGCATACAGTAGGCCTGGCATGTCTTGTCTACTAGCTTCAATATGAATCCGATTAAATGTGATAGGGTGAAGGCCCCAGTGCAGCAGCAACAGCACATGATGGAGACGATGATGAGGAGGAGACCATCTCTCTGGATTCCAGAAGGCATGAGGTATCATGTTAAGACTGTGAAAGTACTATTTACTCTACAATGGTGAGGAGTCCTCATCAAAATCAAAAAATCTAATTTATTTTACAGGACCCAGATGCTATACAGTGGGAAAACCAGCCTGGCAACATATTGCGTATTAATAAAGGACACCACATCCTGCCAAATTCCAGCTGCGCTAATTGTATTGTGTTCACAGAGCTCACAAGCTATCAGAAAGTTGTATGGCAACCACTTCCGGCCAAATAGACATAGACATTCAGTACAAGAAGAAAAGATGGAAAATCTTGCACTGGAGTCCAAATAAAAAAGAGGACAATTAGGAAACTGGACCTTGAAATAAAAAAACTTGAGAGGAGGTGAGATATGCCTTCAATGTACACTGTATGCTAACTGTAACACAAATGTATTAATCATTATTTTTCTTTCCTCCCAGCTCCAAGAAGATGACACAGCTCAAAATAAAAATTAGGTATATTCTCGTAAAGTCAAGTGAGCCATGACATATGAGCTCTTATTGTGAGCACACAGGACGGTGGCATCTTTCTAAGGTTTTTTTATTTTCCCAGCAATCAGTACAACCAAGTCATCGTTATAAGGCATCGCCTCTTTTGCCCACCCCCCAGCACCAGGTGTGGCCACTAGCCTATATGAAGGCCCAAAATTGTGTGTTCCTTTCTGCTCTGACAATGGCATGCCCATTCGTGCGATGTGGTGGATGAAGAAGCACTTGTGCTGAGGAGAGCCTTCAGGCGAGAAAGGGTCTTCAGGGACCGGTTGGACCCACTGGCCTTCCCTGATGACCATCTATATGAAAGATACAGGTTTTCTGCAGATGGCATCAGGTATCTATGCAGACTACTGGGTCCCAGGATTAAGCACCGCACTGCACGGAGCCATGCACTGAGTGTGGAGCAAATGGTTTGTGTGGCCTTGCGCTTTTTGCTAGTGGAGCCTTCCTGTACTCAGTGGGGATGCAGAACAGCTGAACAAGGCCACAATTTGCCGCACAATAAGGAGTGTGTGTCTGGCTATCAAAGCATTAGCAGATGTCTTCATCTCCTTCCCTGGCCACAGAAGACTCTGTGACATCAAAGAGGAGTTCTATAGGATTGCAGGTAAGAGGATCTACAAATTACAGGACAACTGTTAACACATAGTAGGATACTCATTACTTTGTGTGACAGGTTTCCCCAATGTCATTGGTGCAGTGGACTGCACACACATAAGGATAAAAGCCCCCTCAGGTGCCCATGAGGCCGATTTTGTGAATAGGAAATCCTTTCACAGCATTAATGTTCAGGTGAACATAACTTTTTGATATTGTCCATTGACGAACACTCTGCATTGCCAGTGATGTGCATTGATTGGTGTAATATTCCTCATCTTATGATTTCAGATGGTCTGCAATGCTGACTGTGTGATCAGCAATGTTGTGGCAAAATGGCCTGGCTCAGTCCATGACTCCAGAATCTTTCGGGCCTCTGAAATCTATCAGTGCCTATCACAAGGTAAGCCACACAACCCCTATTTATAACCATCATGGCTGTGTCAAGAATATCACTGTGTTTATGAGGTAGTAATGATGAGATTTTGTGTTGACAGGTGAATTCTCTGGTGTGTTGCTGGGAGACAGGGGGTATGGCTGCCAGCCTTTTCTCCTGACACCTTTCACAGACCCCCAGGAAGCACAGCAGGCCTACAACCATGCCCATGCCAGGACCAGGGCCAGAGTTGAAATGACCTTTGGCCTCCTGAAGGCACGCTTTCACTGCCTTCACAAATTAAGGGTCAGCCCTGTTAGGGCATGTGATATTACTGTGGCTTGTGCTGTCCTCCACAATGTGGCCTGCCTGAGGAAGGAGAGGGCCCCCAGAGTGCCACCAGCCATGGACTGGGACAATCCGGCAATCTTCCCTGATGACGACAGTGGTCGGCTGCTGAGGGACCAATATGTGTTGAATTATTTTAGTTAGTATGTGTGCTTTCAATTTTGGTTAAATATGTCCTGCGGTGGCAGAGGAATTTGGTTTTTTTGGGTTCGTTTTTTGACGAATTTGGCCTCTTATGATGTTTGTGCGGTATACTGTGTGTAATACAAGGCTGCAGGGAGGCTACTGCATCCATTCATTTGTCTGTTCAGTTGATGTGTATGGATTTGTCCTGCATTTATTTTAGTGTGCAGACATGCAGGGTGTGTTATATACAGACCTTTGAATGTGTATGTATCATTTTGTATAATATGCTTGGATTCTGTGCTTTCCATCTTGTAGAGTCACTGTGACTTCAGTTTCGAAAGGAGCTGATGGTTTACCTGCTTTGTTTTGTCCTTATTCAATAAAGGAACATAATGTTACACATTGTGTTTTTATATTCATATGGAATGTGTATTTGTTTATATGACAGAGTACTAGGGCCACACTGAAGAAAAAGGATAAAGTCATACATTTATGAGGCTGGTTCTTTCTGCAGAAAAAGCTACATATTGTTTTTACAGTTTTGATACTTATGACAATGTGATACTTAATATTCTGGCACATCAGCATGTCTTTGTTTATGAAACCATACTGAAGTACAATTTCACGAAATGCCCCACATCTGTCATTTTAACAACTGTCCTCCTTTAAAACAACTGGTTACAATATTATGACTTGTGTTTTTCCCCTCTGTGGCCCTAATATTCTATCATTTTATATATAGCCTTATAGTCTATGGGAAACTGTAAATTATCTAATGATAGCAACATCATCTAAAAATCATTTTTTATCCAAAATCATTGAAATTAATGATCACAAACGTTAATAACAGTGGGTCTAGTTATATGTGATAACAATGTATAGTGAGCAGTGAAATAACTATTGGTTTCCATTTGTGGTGACTGCTGACTGACATTAGGGATGAGATTAAATAGATCCTGGAATTTAGCCTGGTCTGGAGCAGGCTAGCTCCACAGAATAAATCTCCATGGTAATTTATACCATAACATATCCTCCTGCCCCCTATCCATCTTTAGTGCAACCGGATTACGGATCAATTGAGCCAGGATCACCAAGATATCCTGGCTTAATCCCTTATCCTA
>NW_027014972.1:0-12428 GCF_036934945.1 Oncorhynchus masou masou | reverse complement strand
AGTCTTTGCTTGGGCCTCCCAAGTGGCGCAGTGGTCTAAGGCACTACATTCGCATTTACCTAGTCTTTGCTTGGGCCTCCCAAGTGGCGCAGTGGTCTAAGGCACTACATTCGCAGTTGCTAGCTATGCCACTAGAGATCCTGGTTCGAGGACAGGCTCTGTCGCCGCCGGCCGCAACCGGGAGACCCATGGGGCAGTGCACAATTGTCCCAGCGTCGTCCCGGTTAGGGGAGGGATTGACCGGCCGGGATGTTCTCACATCGCGCTCTAGCGACTCCTGTGGCGGGCCGGGCGCAATGCACGCTGACACGGTCGCCAGGTGAAGAGTGTTTCCTCTGACACATTGGTGTGGCTGGCTTCCGGGTCCTGTTTCAGAGGACGCATGGCTTTCGACCTTCGCCTCTAAAGAGTCCGTACGGAAGTTGCAGCGTCGAGACAATACTACCTACCATGGCCACTCGTTCATGGATAATTAATAACGAAATAAGGGGTAAAAGTAAAAACATTTAATAAAAAATACAAATATATAGTATTTTCTTAATACTGCCACATGATTGGCCATGCGCTGAACCCATGAACCAGTGGCCATGCGCTGAACCCATGAACAGCGCAGATATTCTTGGAAAAAGTTACATTTGGAAATAGAGCTGCACCTCTTGAATGTTTGGACAACGTGTCATAGAACCTGCAGAATATGCTCTTTCTGATACTATAAAGAAATCTACATGCTTTACTTGTATCGCTGAAGGAGGATTTGATAAAATGATGCTCCTTCCTCTGCATCTGTCTACAAGATGCACAAATGGTACAACTGATAATATTGTAATTCAGACTATTATCAATGTAATCTTGTCTTATTATGTGCGAAATAAATTTAGGTGTAGCTTAGCTGTAAAGGCCAATGGGCCGGCTTCACAGGCCGACTGGAATCGTTTGCTTCCCAATGCTCATCAACTTGGATAGAGTCAAGGATATAGTTTCGCATTATTCTAAAGGCCTACTGTAACATGTTTGTTTTTGTTTCCCTTTAGAATAAATGTGATTATTAATAGAGTCATAGTAAATAAAACAGTCCCGTAAAAGCTTGTTTTTTTCCAAAGTATAACGGAAAAGAGAACGGTATCAACCCACAAGGAGCGTGGTCAAATTATTTAAACATGAGCGCCAACGCTGACAAATAAGGATAACACAAACTCATCATTAGACTATTGTCTTTCTAAATTAAATCAACCGTTTCACCCTCCATATCATTCAGTTGGGCCTAATTTAAACTAAATTGTGAAGTAACATGCACAATTATCACCCATTCAGTGAGGAGAGAGAGACTCATTAGAGTCTGGCTGGGTAACAACGTCCTACAGCACATTGTCCTAGCGCCTGGCTGGGTACCAACATTCTAGAGCACATTGTCCTAGCGCCTGGCTGGGTACCAACATTCTACAGCACATTGTCTTGGAGCCTGGCTGGGTACCAACATTCTAGAGCACATTGTCTTGGAGCCTGGCTGGGTACCAACATTCTAGAGCACATTGTCCTAGCGCCTGGCTGGGTACCAACATTTTACAGCACATTGTCCTAGCGCCTGGCTGGGTACCAACATTCTACAGCACATTGTCTTGGAGCCTGGCTGGGTACCAACATTCTAGAGCACATTGTCTTGGAGCCTGGCTGGGTACCAACATTCTAGAGCACATTGTCTTGGAGCCTGGCTGGGTACCAACATTCTAGAGCACATTGTCTTGGAGTCTGGCTGGGTACCAACATTCTAGAGCACATTGTCCTAGCGCCTGGCTGGGTACCAACATTCTACAGCACATTGTCCTAGCGCATGGCTGGGTACCAACATCCTACAGCACATTGTCCTAGCGCCTGGCTGGGTACCAACATTCTACAGCACATAGTCTTGGAGCCTGGCTGGGTACCAACATTCTACAGCACATTGTCTTGGAGCCTGGCTGGGTACCAACATTCTAGAGCACATTGTCTTGGAGCCTGGCTGGGTACCAACATTCTAGAGCACATTGTCTTGGAGCCTGGCTGGGTAACAACGTCCTACAGCACATTGTCTTGGAGCCTGGCTGGGTACCAACATTCTAGAGCACATTGTCTTGGAGCCTGGCTGGGTACCAACATCCTAGAGCACATTGTCTTGGAGCCTGGCTGGGTACCAACATCCTACAGCACATTGTCTTAGCGAATTACCAGAGGTAAAAAAGGCACCAAATTCTTTTCTGTTTTTTTTTTTTTCAAGCTGACAAATAAGCAACGTAAAATACAAACATTTAGTTAAAGTCAGGGAAGGAGCAGGACTTAGCTTTTTTTTAAAAGGGGCATTTTTAAAATTATTATTTACAAAATTAAATGTCAGTGCCAGTTGGTCAATGGCGGTTCTAGTGTTAAGGGGAGGGAGTGTGTGGGTTACGGTGATTTAGCTCACTGCCACCATGCCACACGTTGTGTGTGGGCATCATTAGAAATAACTGCCTTGTGACAACACCCACAGGAGTTCTCTCAGTGCTCTCAGATGAGGGGGGGTGGGACACACACACACACACACACACGAGTTGTGATAGAAAATTCACACAACTATTTGACTATGCCCAGATTACAATTTATAGTTCCAAGAAAGTCTCAGCTTGGCTGGGGATAATGATCCTCTCTGATCCATTTGATTTTTATTACAGACCAGACACCATTATGTGTGGTTCCCAGCACTCCTGTCCCAATATGAATTGAACACTTAAAGTTGTTGAACAAACGCCATCCTGCTAGACATGGAGTCATCATAAAAACAGCAATTATCACTCAGGTTGAAACGGAAAAAAATCCTCAACGGTCACTGAGAGCCAGCGGGAAATTATGTCGTAGGATAGCAATGTTTGCATAAACACTGGTAACTCGTAGACGGGTGGGAAGGGACAGTCTGACACCTCCAAAAAAAAAACAAGCTGAATATTTAAATACAAGGTCATGTTAATTACTGCAGTGGTCTACAGCGCCATTTTGGACATTTCTCATGTAAAATATATTTATCTCATGTGGAGACAAATCTTTACCAGGTTTGGTAAAATATTTCTTCCTGAAATGACGAGACGATGGTTTATCATAGAAGATTCCAGTGCACCTCAACATTAGAGGGTTTCCCTTTAGTCAGCACCCTGGCAAAGTAAATCGAGCGTCACCAGGATAAAGGAACATATGCCCAATAAAATGATATTAACAGCTGTGCTATTTCCAAGAGAAACGTTAGAGTACCTGATAATCTACAGGCTACTGTATGCCAGTAAAGCGCTACCTCTCTCCGCAACCCTCATGCCAGTGTTGTTCTTGGCCTGCGTCAGCCTCCCGGCAGCTATACCCCCCCCCCCATCCCAAAATGCAGCCAAAGTCAATTCTAGGCCTTAAAACAGAGTTTTTCCCAGCAAGAAAAAAAAATAACTTGGGAGCCCCAGGATTTCTAAAAGAACTGTGTAACCACAGAATAAGAAGCTAAACTATGGAAATAGTCAGCTTAGTGGATGAGCAAATGGGAACCGGTTTCCAGGGTTATTAGAAGAGATTGAGCTCAGCTGGAGGGTTGAGAGAGCGGAGTAAGCTAGGCAACTTTTCCCAGCAATCTTTCGAATCAGGGTTCTGATAAACTAAAAGGAGGAAACCCAGGAGGGAGCGCAATAGCTCCCTGGACCCTGCTTGACCACATCATCCCATGGAAAACCTTTCCCCAACTGTGTTTAACCACAAGCTTTCAACCCTTGAACCTTTTGTTCGCATGACTACTACTTACATCATGACCTCTTTTTCGCAGGGCCTTTCAAGGACTGCCTTGCTGCTCTAGAGGAGGGTCATGCCACCAGTGGCATGTACCTGGTCAAGCCTGAGAACGCCAACCGGTTGATGCAGGTGTGGTGTGACCAGAGGCACGATCCCGGCGGCTGGACAGTCATTCAGAGACGCCAGGACGGCTCCGTCAACTTCTTCAGGAACTGGGACACCTACAAGGTAAAAGGTGGCCGTCTTGCGTAGAACAGTAGATTTACTGTTTGATGCCCAGATAGAAAGGAAAAGCTATTTTCACTGCCTGTTCTGAGGGATTGAATCAAGATAAACTAAAAGAGCACAACACAGCTCCACTAGGAGACGTCAACAAGGGGAGTTGCTTCCCTACAGAGAGGACAGGAAGTAAGCAATACATTCACTGCGCTGTGCCCACGGCTGTTAACACAGACCTATCTTTGTTAGAGGTTGTAATGAATATCAGCCAGGTAGCCCCATCATACTATAGGCTAGTATCAGCCAGGTAGCCCCATCATACTATAGGCTAGTATCAGCCAGGTAGCCCCATCATACTATAGGATAGTACCAGCCAGGAAGCCCCATCATACTATAGGCTAGTATCAGCCAGGAAGCCCCATCATATAGGCTAGTATCAGCCAGGTAGCCCCATCATACTATAGGCTAGTATCAGCCAGGTAGCCCCATCATATAGGCTAGTATCAGCCAGGTAGCCCCATCATACTATAGGCTAGTATCAGCCAGGTAGCCCCATCATACTATAGGCTAGTATCAGCCAGGTAGCTCCATCATATAGGCTAGTATCAGCCAGGTAGCCCCATCATATAGGCTAGTATCAGCCAGGTAGCCCCATCATATAGGCTAGTATCAGCCAGGTAGCCCCATCATATAGGCTAGTATCAGCCAGGTAGCCCCATCATATGGGCTAGTATCAGCCAGGTAGCCCCATCATATAGGCTAGTATCAGCCAGGTAGCCCCATCATACTATAGGCTAGTATCAGCCAGGTAGACCCATCATACTATAGGCTAGTATCAGCCAGGTAGCCCCATCATACTATAGGCTAGTATCAGCCAGGTAGCCCCATCATACTATAGGCTAGTATCAGCCAGGTAGCCCCATCATACTATAGGCTAGTATAAGCCAGGTAGCCCCATCATATAGGCTAGTATCAGCCAGGTAGCCCCATCATATAGGCTAGTATCAGCCAGGTAGCCCCATCATACTATAGGCTAATATCAGCCAGGTAGCCCCATCATACTATAGGCTAGTATCAGCCAGGTAGCCCCATCATACTATAGGCTAGTATCAGCCAGGTAGCCCCATCATACTATAGGCTAGTATCAGCCAGGTAGCCCCATCATATAGGCTAGTATCAGCCAGGTAGCCCCATCATACTATAGGCTAGTATCAGCCAGGTAGCCCCATCATATAGGCTAGTATCAGCCAGGTAGCCCCATCATAATATAGGTTAGTATCAGCCAGGTAGCTCCATCATACTATAGGCTAGTATCAGCCAGGTAGCCCCATCATACTATAGGCTAGTATCAGCCAGGTAGCCCCATCATATAGGCTAGTATCAGCCAGGTAGCCCCATCATACTATAGGCTAGTATCAGCCAGGTAGCCCCATCATACTATAGGCTAGTATCAGCCAGGTAGCTCCATCATACTATAGGCTAGTATCAGCCAGGTAGCCCCATCATATAGGCTAGTATCAGCCAGGTAGCCCCATCATATAGGCTAGTATCAGCCAGGTAGCCCCATCATACTATAGGCTAGTATCAGCCAGGTAGCCCCATCATATAGGCTAGTATCAGCCAGGTAGCTCCATCATATAGGCTAGTATCAGCCAGGTAGCCCCATCATATAGGCTAGTATCAGCCAGGTAGCCCCATCATATAGGCTAGTATCAGCCAGGTAGCCCCATCATACTATAGGCTAGTATCAGCCAGGTAGCCCCATCATATAGGCTAGTATCAGCCAGGTAGCCCCATCATATAGGCTAGTATCAGCCAGGTAGCCCCATCATATAGGCTAGTATCAGCCAGGTAGCCCCATCATATAGGCTAGTATCAGCCAGGTAGCCCCATCATACTATAGGCTAGTATCAGCCAGGTAGCTCCATCATACTATAGGCTAGTATCAGCCAGGTAGCCCCATCATACTATAGGCTAGTATCAGCCAGGTAGCCCCATCATACTATAGGCTAGTACTTCACTGCACTTCATTGTTACTGATTTAAAAAATAAACAGCAAAAGGTCATTTGAGTCCAGCGTTTGATTGGTCCACACACACTCCTCCTCTTGCATGGCCAAATGAAAAGCACATTGAAGAGAAACAGCTTCACTGGACATGAGCAACAGAACCAAACCAATGCCAAGATGATCATGTGATCAAATACTGAGCAGAATTCCGGGAGATTGACTCTTTGAGGGGGTCACACTTGAATCATTGAATAAAGTGAGTCAGTATATATTCTCAGTTCCAACATTTCCATTTGATTGTGTCACCGTATCATCTCCCCAAAATAAAATCCGGAAAGTTCCAAAATGTCATTGGTTGAGTTTCTCAATTATTTGACCATTCGACAGAACAAAGCTTGTCAAACAGTCCACACAAGATATCACGATACGATATTAAAATTACGTTTCGATGGGAAGTTTTGTACAGCCAATTCAATGACCTAATGTCCTATTATCCATGAAGTGTGGTTTCCTCCATTTGCCACGGGTCTGAACCAGAATGCCGTAATCTTAAGAACACAGAGCCAAACGTTTAGCGGCTAGAGATTCACATTCTGCAGCACAGAGGTCAGACTGGCCTATTTGGATAAATCCTACCTCCCCTTTAAAGTTGAGTCCAAGAACACAAGACATTTTCAAGCCCCCCCACCACCCACTCTTCACTTCTGGCAACGAGGCACCTTGAAAACACCCCGAATCACAAATGACAGGCTCATAGTTGGCACGGTAATGTGCTCCCTCCTGATTTAATCCATGTGTGGTTTCAGAAGAGGAGCCACAGTTCCAGACGCACAGCGACTTTAGGGGAGAGGACGTCTTAAACACATCCTGCTATTATGCCACCACTCTATCTCTGACATTATACCAGTGTCACAAACATGCTTTGGTCCCTTCTGCAGTCTTTGACAAACGGTGACTGGGAGATGTACGAGTGCAGACTACATTGTGTGTGCGCTTTGGAGGGTGGACATTGGCATAGTGACTGTCAATGCCTTTGAACGTAGCATTTAGACTTATCTGCAGCATTGAAACATATCCCTCCCCCTCCTCTTTCCCTCCTGCTTCTCCCCTCTCACAGCAAGGGTTTGGTAACATTGACAGTGAATACTGGCTGGGTCTTGAAAACATCTACTGGCTGACCAACCAGGGCAACTACAAGCTTCTGGTGATGCTGGAGGACTGGTCCGGTCGCAAGACCTTTGCCGAATACGCCAGCTTCCGTATTGAGGCAGAGGCAGACTTCTACAAACTAAGAGTGGGTCGCTACCATGGCAACGCCGGGACTCCCTCACATGGCACAACGGCAAGCAGTTCACCACGCTGGACAGGGACCACGACGTGTATACAGGTGAGAAAGGAATACACCCTTTGGTGATGGCTGCTATTACTCAGAGAAATAGTCTACCAGACAGTGATTCGTGGATACACGATAACCAACAGCATGACTGTGTGTCATTCTTAGTCAGCTCAGACACTTTCGTCTTCTCATTCATTGGGTCAGACGTGGTCGAATCCAAAATCACTGTTAAATCTCTGTTCTTCAGTCGTCCGCCCAATATCCCTGTTCATTTCTCAGTGTCTTTCAGTCGTCCGCCCAATATCCCTGTTCATTTCTCAGTGTCTTTCAGAAGTCCGCCCAATATCCCTGTTCATTTCTCAGTGTCTTTCAGTCGTCCGCCCAATATCCCTGTTCATTTCTCAGTGTCTTTCAGAAGTCCGCCCAATATCCCTGTTCATTTCTCAGCGTCTTTCAGTAGTCCGCCCAATATCCCTGTTCATTTCTCAGTGTCTTTCAGAAGTCCGCCCAATATCCCTGTTCATTTCTCAGCGTCTTTCAGTAGTCCGCCCAATATCCCTGTTCATTTCTCAGTGTCTTTCAGAAGTCTTCCCGGCATTAATAGCGCTCTCGTTTTCCTTGACAATAGCTTGCTTATTTTAGGTGCATTTCAGCACAAGTAGACAGGAAAAGAGGTCGTTGACAGGTTATGCCGGTCTTCAGGCACGGACACACCGGTAGCGTTAGGACCTCCGAAGAGTCATTAGCAAACAGTCTACATGTAGAAACGGGTGTTATTCAGGATGCGTTTTCTCCTTAAAGAGTCTCCTGTAAGCAAGAACAGAGAGCGGAAGACAGTCTTCGTTTCTTTATATTGACTTTTGAACTTTTTAATTATTTACCCCTTTTTTCTCCCCAATTTCGGGGTATCCAATTGGTAGTTTACAGTCTTGTCCCATCGCTGCAACTCCCGTACAGACTCGGGAGAGGGGAAGGTTGAAAGCCACGAGTCCTCCGAAACACGGCCCCCACCAAGCCGCACTGCTTCTTGACACACTGCTCGCTTAACCCGGAAGCCAGCCGCACCTATGTGTAGGAGGAAACGCCGTACAGCTGGCGAGCGTGTCAGCGTGCATACGCCTGGAGGACAAGGACATCCCGGTTGGCCAAACCTTCCTCTAACCCAGAAGACGCTGGGCCAATTGTGCGCCGCCTCACGGGTCTCTTGGTCACGGTCGGCTGCGACTACAGCCCAGGATCGAACCCGGGTCTGTAGTGACGCCTTAGACCAATGCATGGTTGGAGTCTCTTCACAGAGATCCTGCTTAGCACTGCTGCGGAAAACAATGAACAAAAAAACAGACCACGTATACACAAAGCATCTCAGAGTAGCAGGGCCTTCTTCTGTAAAATAAAATGGGCGTGGCATTTCAGGGAGGCGTGGCAGGGGGGCGTGGCATGGTGCGTGGCAGGGGGGGGGCGTGGCAGGGCGCGTGTCAGGTGGCACGGTTGGCCCGTTTGCGCTGCTGAATTTTTTGGGAAATTTTAGGCCCCCCATCTTGGCCATTTTTAAGCCAATTACCTGCAATTCTAAAAAATGTCTTCATGGGGTTGAGAGAAAATATTGCAGTTTTAATGCTAATGTCCCGCAATTCTATACATTTTCCCATGGCTAATGCTGCGTTCTTTTGCTCAAACATAACAAAATCTATACTGCTAAATTCTCCCTAACCGTCTAGCTTTATTTTGGTGATTCTTATTTCTCCAAGATTATTCATTTAAAAAAAATATATAGGTCTATTACCTTTCTCTTATGTTGTTTTAGTCGTTTAAGTTGACAATGAAAGTTTTTTTTTTTTATATCCCGTAAATGTATATAGAACATCGTTTGGATGCTTAGGCGGCCTGCCCAAGAATTACAGTAGCAAAGAAAACCCTGAGTAGGACTGCTGATCTAGGATCCGTTTTTCCTCTTTTCTAATGAATAAGATTATATGGACTGATCCTAGATCATCATGAATAAGATTATATGGACTGATCCTAGATCATCATGAATAAGATTATATGGACTGATCCTAGATCATCATGAATAAGATTATATGGACTGATCCTAGATCAGCACTCTTACTCTCCAAATGCTTTGTGGATATGGGGCCAGGTTGCTATAGTGCTGCAAAACAACTCTGAGCCGAGAATGAGGGGAACAAGGAATATTAAAAAAATACCACCTATGGGGGACTTTGCCAAAGAGCATTAACCCGAGGGTTTGCACAGTGGGACAGACTGTACCAGTTTCTGATCCAACCTCATGGGCATAGCTGTGTGAATTTGGGCATCACAGGTACAAGTCTTTTGAAAGCATGGTTATGAGGTATACATACGGTATGTTTCCACTTTAAAGCGACTGTACTATTTAAGAAATGGAAAAGGGTTTTGGTAAATACGGAGATGAATTATATGCATGTATTTTTTTTAAACTAACTTTTAAAAAAAATACATTTGACTCTACTTTGCATTGACTACAGCTGCATCGTTCTTTTTTTAGGTAACTGTGCCCATTACCAGAAGGGTGGCTGGTGGTATAACGCCTGTGCCCACTCCAACCTGAGCGGCGTGTGGTACCGGGGCGGGCACTACCGCAGCCGATACCAGGACGGCGTCTACTGGGCCGAGTTCCGCGGGGCGCTACTCCCTGAAGAAAGTGTCCATGATGATCCGACCCAACCCAAACACCTTCCACTAAGACCACAGTTTTTCGAAGAGCGAGAGAAACAACCGCAGGAAAACCTTGTTTTTTATTTTTGTAAACGGGCATTTTCTCCAACTTGACCTCTGTCCTGAGGTGCAATTCATTTCCAGCTTCTGTCTTGGCTTTTTGTTTTCTTCTGATTCCTTTAATCGCTTTACATTCATAAATATATAGATATAGCATACAAGTGCAATGGCTGTCTTGTGTATGGCTCACAGGGACAGGGTGGTGTTTTCCCCCACAGGTTTCAAAGCCCTCTTTGCAGGATTCCTCCAGCGTTCTATGGAGGCACAGGGCCACATGGTTTACCTCCTCGGAAGAACTACCAGGGTAGTCAAGTTCCCTCTGAGGAGCTTGCAAAAACAATTGCAACTACAAAGACAGGCCCTGTGCCTTCGGACACAGACTTTGCACATATGCTTGCATGATTGCCGAAGTGATGGTGCAGCTTTTTGTTGTGTTGTTCTACAGTTGCTGACGAATGAAACCAAGAGAGAAGTTTGTATTACAGTTTTTTTGTCATTGGTTGTGGGGAAAAAAAGGGGAAATATTTTTGGGGATGTTTATTGTGGTTGTTAAATATACATACAGCACATCTCCATAAAGTTTATATTTGACCGTTTCGAGTCACTACTGTTATCTGGCTGTTATGCAATATTAGTAATGATGCTTTAAGTTTTTTTGTTTTTTGTTCACTTTGAGGAAACATTACATTTACATTTACATTTAAGTCATTTAGCAGACGCTCTTATCCAGAGCGACTTACAAACATGACACAGGAATTCATATCTGGTGATCCAAAAACACTCACTGGAGAGGGAAAAAATGGTATTAGTTTGTTTTCTTTCCTAACATTTTAAGAATGTGTACAGGAAGTGACCCCAACTATTTTGAAAGAGGCATCTTTCCCTGCAGTAACAAGTGTCTATATTTTGGCCAAACTACTGAGCCAACAAAGAAGCTCATCCATTTCACACAGCAGAGCAGAGATTCGTGGCAACTTTTGCTCTGCTCAGCTACTGTGAGGAATTTCCTGTAAGGGAGGAGTGGCTGGCCGAGCGAGTGTCATGGGGTTTGAAGGGGAGGATGATAAGGATGGAGAGAAAGGGGGGGGGGTGGGGAGGATGGAGAGAAAGGGGAGGATGGAGAGAAAGGGGAGGATGATAAGGATGGAGAGAAAGGGGAGGATGGAGAGAAAGGGGAGGATGATAAGGATGGAGAGAAGGGGAGGATGATAAGGATGGAGAGAAAGGGGGAGGATGATAAGGATGGAGAGAAAGGGGGGGTGGGGAGGATGGAGAGAAAGGGGAGGATGATAAGGATGGAGAGAAAGGGGAGGATGGAGAGAAAGGGGAGGATGATAAGGATGGAGAGAAAGGGGAGGATGATAAGGATGGAGAGAAAGGGGAGGATGGGGAGGATGGAGAGAAAGGGGAGGATGATAAGGATGGAGAGAAAGGGGAGGATGGTGAGGATGGAGAGAAAGGGGAGGATGGGGAGGATGGAGAGAAAGGGGAGGATGATAAGGATGGAGAGAAAGGGGAGGATGGGGAGGATGGAGAGAAAGGGGAGGATGGGGAGGATGGAGAGAAAGGGGAGGATGGAGAGAAAGGGGAGGATGGAAAGAAAGGGGAGGATGATAAGGATGGAGAGAAAGGGGAGGATGGAGAGAAAGGGGAGGATGGGGAGGATGGAAAGAAAGGGGAGGATGATAAGGACCGTCCAAAACGACCCGACTCATCCCAGTTAACCGCTCACAATTCTTATAATCCCCTTTCATGCAGTTCGAGCTTTAAGGCAAGATGGAAGATCGTAGAAAGAACAACTTTGCAGCTTCAATGATTCAGATGGGCGATCTAACGAAGCCACTTGCTCGGAGCATTTTGCCAAACCAGAAGTCAAATAAGGTTATATGGTGTCCTGTTTCACACACGCATACAAGTGTGTAACCTGTACAGTGTGTAACTTGTAGTGTGTAACCTGTACAGTGTGTGGAGTGAAATGGAAATGTGTTTTTGCGTATTCTACTCCCCCTGACCCCTGCCATTATTGACGGAGACCCTGGAGCAAATAAGTTTGAAGTTTTTAATGTCACGTGCACAAGTACAGTGACATGTCTTTCTTGCGAGCTCTAAAACCAACAATGCAATAATCAATATTACAGCTACTGGCCCAACGCTCTAACCACTAGTCTACCTGCTATCACAACGAGGCCAAGTGCGTCGAAATCGATTATTACAAATCCCTTTCGGGTGAGATCTTAATCTCGCTTCAGTTCCCTGTAGTGTTCACACAACGTCAGACAAGTGGTTCCCTGTAGTGTTCACACAACGTCAGACAAGTGGTTCCCTGTAGTGTTCACACAA
>NW_027014971.1:0-12428 GCF_036934945.1 Oncorhynchus masou masou | reverse complement strand
ACATCCGAAGTTCTTCAAAGGTAAATTATTTTATTTTAATCCTTTTCTGGGTTTTGTGCAAATGTTGCCCGCTAAATGCTACGCTAGCTATCAATTTTCTTACACAAATGCTTGTTTAGCTATGGTTGAAAAGCATATTTTGAAAATCTGAGATGAGTGTTGTTAACAAAAGTCTAAGCTTGAGAGCAAATATATTTATTTCATTTCATTTGCGATTTTCATGAATAGTTAACGTTGCATAATGCTAATGAGCTTGAGGCTATAAATAGGATCCCGGATCCGGGATTGCTCGACGCTAAGAAGTTAACCACCATATGACAGAAGGAGAAATAAAACTGTTATCAGCTGAACATTATGCCAGTGTAAAGGAGGACACTAGCAGAGGGACCAATGGTGGTTTGTGAATGGTGGTTTGTGACAACTATGAATTACCATTGTAGCCAATTCACTCATTCTGTTAGATTGTTGCCAATGCAATCGTTGTTACATAGTTTTTGTAACAGATTGACCCGTTTTAATTACTGAGATAAATGTTGTTTATGAATTATTAAGTAAAAGCACTATAACTAGTTGGTAGGTCTACTTTTACTTGTTGTGAACTTTTATTACCCTCCCTCCTCATGGGGGAGACATTTTTTAGCTTTTTTATCTTATTTTGGTAACAGAGTGACAAGACACTAGGCTATATTTCTTAAATTTACAAAAGGCTAATCATTTCTGCAAAACTAAATATCAAAGTTGATACTAGTTGGCGGGGGTCTTCAAAATTATTATGTTTTGATCTGTTGGACCAGAAATTAAAGCCTTTCCTTATTCTTAATTTTCATGATGGAAAATGGTTGAAAAATGTATATATGCCTTAATATAGTATAGACTCATTCATTTCACAGCTAATTTGAAGGGATCCTAGGACTTCACATGTCGGTGCTCATGGAGCTTTTTTTTACATGGAAATGCCCATAGGGCTCTCATATGCATTATCACTAATCTAATGACACATAACGTAGGAATCGCGCGGGCAACAATGACATCCATCCCCCTCAAACAGCCAATGACTTAGAGAAGGGGAGGGGGCAAAGCTGAGATGACCAGGGATCACAGATTGCCTATTGAGACAGGGGTACTCACACAGGGCTTCGCACACACACATTTCTCTCTCTCGGCATGGAGAGGGGACGCATTTCAAAGACTACAAATATGCTAAACAGCAAGCCTGTCCTGCCATCTGCTCACCTGAACACATGCACACGCACGACGCACACATACACACCAACACACTACAGTCTTTTACAACTGACCTTGTGGGGATACACAATTCAGTCCCATTCAAAAGTATATTTTCTCTCACCCTATCCTGTACTCTTACCCTAACCTTAACCCTAACACTAAACCTAACATTAGCTCATAAACCAAACCCTTAATAAATCTTGTTGAGGATAGGGGGCAGAATTTTCCCTTTGGATGAATTGCATGCCCATAGTGAACTGCATCCTACTCTGTCCTAGATTGCTAATATATGCATATTATTATTACTATTAGATAGAAAACACTCTGAAGTTTCTAAAACTGTTTGAATTATGTCCGAGTATAACAGAACTCATAGGGCAGGCAATCTTCCAAACAAGAAGTGAAATTCTGAATGTGGGTCAACTTTGACGTCATTGCCCCTCCTTTTCCAACAAGATATGGATCTGGTAGCACTTCCTACGCCTTCCACTAGATGTCCTCATTCAGTAGAAAGTGAAATGGAGCTTTTGGTGTGAACTTTGACCGAATGGGAGGGGAAATAGTCACTGTCCAGACAGAATGCCATTTTCCTGTGGCGCATTTCTCTGTGGGTGCCACCGTCTGTTCCATTTGGCTGCAACTGAAAACGTATGATCCCAGTTGGAAACGTTATTGGATATATATGAAAATAACATCCTGAAGATTGATTCTCTACTTACTTCGACTCTGGAATATATCTTTTTGAAGTTTTCGTGCGAGTTGTCCTGGACCAGCATCAGTTTTTTGGACATGTGAGCTGAAAGTGGTAGCAAATGCAGCTAATTGGACACCAGTATTGGACATTATGGAACAAAACAACGATTTATTGTGGAACTAGGACTCCGTGCACTGCCTTCTGATGAAAGATCATCAAAGGTAAGGGAATATTTATGATGTATTTCTGTTGACTCCAACATGGCGGAGAAATACTTTTACATCTGAGCGCTGTCTCAGATTATTGAATGGTAGGCTTTTTCCGTAACTTTAAACGTTACGTTTAAAATATGACACATCGGTTGCATTAAGAACCAGTGTATCTTTTAATTATATGTAGAACATGTATCTTTAGTCAAAGTTTATGATCAGTATTTCTGTTATCTGGCGTAGCTTTCTATAATTCCTCGAGATATTTTGAGGCATTTCTGAACATGGCGTCAATGTAAACCGAGATTTGTGGATATAAATATGCATATTATCAAACAAAACAAATGTATTGTGTAACATGTCATCTGATGAAGATTTTCAAAACGTTAGTGATTCATTTTATCTCTAATCCTGCTTTTGTGACTATCTTTGGTTGGAAAAAAATGGCTGCATTTTTCCTTTGATTTGGTGGTGGTCACAACATGATATATGTTGTGTTCGCTGTAAAGCTATTTAAATCGAACATGATGAGTAGATGAACAAAATGTTTATCCTTCTGACTTGTTAACCTGTTAGTAAGAGCCAATTTCATTTTGAAAAACGTTCAAACAAGAATATTTTGTCACAAAGATGCTCGACTATGCATATATTTGATAACTTTCGAAGAAAACACTCTGACGTGTCCCATTACAAAAAGATATTTCTGTCGTGCCCAATAGAGCGTGAGCTTCGAGCAAAACAAAGATGAACATCAATGAACCTATGAGGCTCTGTTTATATTCCTTATATGGCTGAAAAGGTAAAGTTCCCAAGGTGTCTGCAGCATTTTGGCGTATTTGTAGGCGTATCATTGGAAGATTGACCATAAGAGACCACATTTACCAGGTGTCCGCCCGGTGTCCTGCGCCGAAATTGGTGCGCAAAGTCAGCTGCAAGTATTTTTCCATGGAATTTAGAGAAGAATGCAAGCTTCCACGAACGATATATCAATGAAGAGATATGTGAAAAAACACCTTGAGGATTGATTCCAAACAACGTTTGCCATGTTTCGGTCGATATTATGGAGTTAATTCGGAAAAAGTTTGACGTTGTAGGTGACTGAATTTTCGGTTCGTTTTGGTAGCCAAATGTGATGTACAAAACGGAGCGATTTCTCCTACACACAGACACTTTCAGGAAAAACTGCGCATTTGGTATGTAACTGAGAGTCTCCTCATTGAAAACATCCTAAGCTCTTCAAAAGTAAATGATTTTATTTATTTGGTTATCTGGTTTTTGTGAAAATGTTGCGTGATAAATGCTACTCAAAATGCTAAGCTAGCTTAGCATACTCTTACACAAATTAGTGAATTGCTATGGTTCAAAAGCATATTTTGAAAATCTGAGATGACAGTGTTGTTAAGAAAAGGCTAAGCTTGAGAGCAGGCGCATTATTTTCATTTTATTTGCGATTTTCAGAAATCGTTAACGTTGCGTTATGCTAATGAGCCTGAGGCTTTAGTCACGATCCCGGATCCGGGATGGGGAGATTCAAGAGTTAATGTGTGAAAGTTAAATATTTCTAAAGAATATTTTTGAATTCCCTGTGCCACCTTTTCAGCTGAATGGGGGGGTGGAGTTCCCCTCGGGGACCGCCTTGCCATAAATAGCTCCTAACCCTGAACCTAACCCTAACACTAATTCAAACCTTAACCCTAAACCCCCTAGAAATAGGGGACCAACAAAACATCCCCAGTTGGTCAAATGTTTGTTTGTTTACTATTCTTGTGGGGACATCTGGTCCCCACAAGTATAGTTAAACATGTCCACACACACACACACACACACTGCTCTTCTGTCCACAACGATGTGCTGTCTGCACAGCTTTGTGTTTATCAACTACTGGGTGGTGTGGGTTCCAGATGCCTCCACTGACTGTATTGGGACTGTCCACAGGGACTCCACATGATTCAGCTGACTCTAGTGGGATAGTGACAGCTCAACTGACAAATGGTGTGTTTCTCCTTTCTTAGTCTTACTCTGACTCCAACCTCTGAGTTGTGTGAAAGGAAAATATACACGTAAACAGAAGCATACTACTCTTTGGCTATCTCCCAGCCCTCACGTTAGCAAAACCAAACTTGGCTGCCCAGTCCAGCTCACTAATTTTTAGACTGCAGTGTGATTTTTCTCAGTTTCAGGGTTTCAATTACCATGGTAACAGATGGTGGGGCGTTGACATGACTTAATCAATGGCCCGATAGAGGGCCTCACCTCAAGCTCTGATAAAACATTGCAGGTTTATACTTTTTTACTTCTCCTGCTGAAAATGTCAGGGTCTGAATACTTTCTGAAAGCACTGTATGTGTGTGCGCGTGTGTGTGTTTGGAAGTGGAGAGAGTGATGTCCGTAACAGGGCCAGATACTGTTTGCTCTGCAGCTCCCAGAGCACATAGTGTCCAAAAACATCTGCTATGAAGATGTAATGTTGATGAGTTTCTACTGCTCGTCCTGTCTTGCCAAAATCGTCCCCCCACTGTGTCACAATGGATTCGATAAGCTATGGCGTCACTGCTATATCAATGGTGTGATGACCTAATGCATAAAATTTTTGGAGATCATGACAGACAAAATTACGATTCATTTTCATCCCTGCTATATACACACACAACTGATTACCGTGACAAGTTTTAACGCCCCAATCCCAATTTGAATAACTTGCGACTCGACTTGAAATAAAATAACTTGAGACTCTACTTAGACTTGAACCTCAAGACATGGGACTCGACTTTGTCTTGAGACTGATGTTTAAATGATCTGTCCAGGTTTATTACATTATTTCACTTATTTTGTGGCACAGTGTCGCCCTTGCAATTGCAACAGATTGACTAGTGAAACTAGGACTGTGCCAGTGAATCGGACAAAATTAGTATCAAAACGGATATGTGCAATTTCTAGATACGATTATGATCAAGTATTTTCTGTGATTATCCATGATCTGAAAAAATGACATTTTTGGTTAACACGCATCTTTCTAATCAGTCAGCCATGAAAGGTTCTCGTTGGTCTAA
Source organism: Oncorhynchus masou masou (assembly GCF_036934945.1). Lineage (NCBI taxonomy): Eukaryota > Metazoa > Chordata > Actinopteri > Salmoniformes > Salmonidae > Oncorhynchus > Oncorhynchus masou. The sequence goes on along the minus strand of NW_027014971.1, from coordinate 7,248 downwards.
ATAACTCAACTGGCTAGAATGCTTGCTGTAAAGAGAAGGGGCGGGCTGTGCGTTGATTCTGCTCTGAATCGGTGAGCTGTAGGTGGGTCTTTCTATAAATCATTTGAATGTGTGATTTTGGGTATACAACTTACAAAATGTTTTGAAACTAATAATAAAAAGGATTTTTTCATGCAGATCTACATGTGTATATGGAGGAATAAAAACGGTGGTGCAAATTGACCATAACTCAACTATACAACAACATAGGCCTACTGTAGAACTATACATCCTTTAAGCAGGGTTCATACAGACATTGGCAAGTCAAATTCAAGCTCTTAATTGTAATTTTCCAGGACCTCAATGCTATACAATTGTATAATTTATGTAATTGTTCATATATGGCGGCCTAATAAAGAACCCCCACTCCCCCAAAAAGCATGCAAAAAGTGTCAAACAAAGTGTCCAATCCCCTTTAAGATGTTTTTAGAATTTCATTACCAGATAATATTGTGAATAAGCCCACTAGGCTATATAATTTCTCATCATTATATCCAGAATAATTCATAAGTGTAGCGTGTAGGGTGTTTCACACTAGTCTATCCTACACAATTGAGCACAGTAGGCTCGGTTTCCAATCCAAGGCACAAAAACACATGAACACATTACCTTCATGCTTTCGCTGTAAATCAAGCAAACAACAACGGATGATCAACCTCAATGTGGATCGAGGCATAACTGTCTTCAACAGTGTAACGAATGAGACACCCAAATATTCTGGACATTCCTTGTAAACAGCTTTTTTTGCATTGCATGAGCTATCACAACAGTTATTCGTTATTCGACTGTCATTTGGAAAGTTCCTTTCTGGGTCAGACGATGATGTGTGAAAATATCACAGAGTAACTCTTCAGCTGGATGCCAAATGGTATCCAACAACTATTTAAGAACCACGACCTCTTGAAACTCCCCATCCCAGATCCGGGATCGTGACTAAAGCCTCAGGCTCATTAGCATAACGCAACGTTAACGATTTCTGAAAATCGCAAATAAAATGAAAATAATGCGCCTCCTCTCAAGCTTAGCCTTTTCTTAACAACACTGTCATCTCAGATTTTCAAAATATGCTTTTGAACCATAGAAATTGACTAATTTGTGTAGAGTATGCTAAGCTAGCTTAGCATTTTGAGTAGCATTTAGCACGCAACATTTTCACAAAAACCAGATAACCAAATAAATAAAATCATTTACCTTTGAAGAGCTTCTGATGTTTTCAATGAGGAGACTCTCAGTTACATACCAAATGCGCAGTTTTTCCTGAAAGCGTCTGTGTGTAGGAGAAATCGTTCCGTTTTGTACATCGCATTTGGCTACCGAAACGAACCGAAAATTCAGTCACCTACAACGTCAAACTTTTCCGAATTAACTCCATAATATCGACCGAAACATGGCAAAGCGTTGTTTGGAATCAATCCTCAAGGTGTTTTTTCACATATCTCTTCATTGATATATCGTTCGTGGAAGCTTGCATTCTTCTCTAAATTCCATGGAAAAATACTTGCAGCTGACTTTTGCGCACCAATTTCTGCGCAGGACACCAGGCGGACACCTGGTAAATGTGGTCTCTTATGGTCAATCTTCCAATGATATGCCTACAAATACGTCACAATGCTGCAGACACCTTGGGGAAACGACAGAAAGGGCAGACTTACTCCTCTCGCATTCACAGCCATATAAGGAGACAATGGAAAACAGAGCCTCAAAAATCCTGCTCATTTCCTGGATGCCGTCTCATCTTGGTTTTGCCTGAAGCTCACGTTCTAGGGCACGCACAGAAAATATCTTTGTAGTTCTGGACACGTCAGAGTGTTTTCTTTCGAAAGCTATCAATTATATGCATAGTCGAGCATCTTTTTGTGACAAAATATCTTGTTTAAAACGGGAACGTTTTTCATCCAAAAATGAAATAGCACCCCCATAGCATCAAGAGGTTAATGACATGATGTGATGTAATGTTAATGTAATGACAAAATAAAAAAATGCTGATTATTATCAATGACTTGTCAACAGGTGTAACAAGTTGTCCAGTGTAGGAAATCCTCACAGGTACCCTAGTTTATAGAAGACCCGTTTCTTCGTCCACTTGCTTTGTAATTTAACCTGATCACTTTTCCTCCATGTTTTCGGTCGGATCATTTAGCGTGCTGCTGCCTGCTACTATGATAAATTGCACGGCCAGGACGTTTGCTATCAAGCTGACAATGTGCATAATATCTAAAAAGCGAGGCAGCGTTAGGGAGAAAAAAATGAACCGCTGATGCGCATTCTGACTGAACGACAGTAAATTTGTCTGTCAGACAAAGTTGAGAACACACACAGCCCTTCACACATTGCTCCTTATCTGTATCTTTTTGAAGTGAGAACCTGCAGGGATGTATTTGACCAACATATATTTAGGCATATTAAAAGACACTTTTCATATAGCCTACCATTTATTACCCTCTGAGTGAGCGCAATGTGACTTATTAATATTTGCCTGTATTTATCCACCCAAAAATGAAATGCTAATTAGCTGCTAATGTGGCTATCATAAAGAACTAAAAATGCCATTATGATCTGGGCGGGACTGTTGAATCGAGGCAAAGGAAAGAATCTCTGGATTAACTATCTAATGTTAGCCAATCTAGTCATTAATAAATTGGCTACATTTTTTTAAATTGACAAGTCTGAACTGTCTTGTGCAAAAAATGTAATTACACAATACCTGTTAGCAAGGATGCCAACGAAAGATGACGTGCAGGAGCTTGCAGGGATTTGTAGTCTTGCATGATGTCTACTTTGATGCTAATTAGCATTTTTGAATCTGAGAGTAAATAGAGCCAAATATACTGATAAAAGTCACCTTGTCCGAGAGAGATTTACATGGTTATCAAAATGTCACGCCAGGATAAGGTAACACGAAACACAGCCCTTATTTTAAGTGTTTCTAAAATTCCTATAGGAGAAATGTGTAAAGACCAACCCCTGGGGAAGAGAAGCAGGTACAGGGTGTTGAACTCCACTTAATGTGGAACATACATTGAACAGGACAGAGACAGCGTCAGAACCAGGTATACAAATACAAACGAACAGTAATCCTGGAGCAGGGAACAGACAGATATAGTGGAGGTAATGACACAGGTGATTGAGTCCAATAATTGCTGATGTTCATGATGGGAGAAGGCAGATGTGCGTAATGATTTTTGTTTTATTTTTTTACCTTTATTTAACTAGGCAAGTCAGTTAAGAACAAGTTCTTATTGTCAATGACGGCCTAGGAACAGTGGATAAACTGCCTTGTTCAGGGGCAAAACAACTGATTTTTACCTTTTCAGCTCAAGGATTTGGTCTTGCAACCTTCCGGTTACTAGTCTAACACTCTAAACACTAGGCTACCTGCCATCCCATGATGGTGGCAGGAGTGTGTAATGCTGGGGAGCTTGGTGCCTTCGAGCTCCAGGGAGGGGAAGCGGGAGCAGGCGTGACAGTACCCCCCCCCCCCTCTAGGGGCGCCACCCAGCGTACCACCGGGGCGAGCCTGATAGGTGAGCGGTTGGGGCGTAAAAGCCTGCTGATCCAGCTGGAACTTGGGAGCCGGCTGAAGCGTCGATGCCTGGCGATCCGACTGGGCCTGACGTGGGATGAGCGCCTGCCGAGCCAACCGGGACAAGAAAACCTCTCGAGCCATCTAGCGCGTGGTAGCCCGATGAGCTGGCTAAGGCACCCCCAGTTCCATCGGCGGCGGTCCCCGGACACAACGTCACCACCAACCGGAAAGCCAGCACTCCCCGATGCTTTGTTTGATGGCTTCAGGATTCTGTAGGGACAGATGCTGGAGAAGAGAAGCAGGTACGGGGAGTTGAACATTTAATGTGGAACAGACATTGAACAGGACAGGGACAGCATCAGAACCGGGTATACAATGACAAATTAACATTTAATCCTGAAGCAGGGAACAGAGTTTGGGAACAGACAGATATAGGGGAGGTAATGACACAGGTGTTTGAGTCCAGGTGAGTCCAATCATTGCTGGTGCGCGTGGCAGGGGAAGGCAGGTGTGCGTAATGATGGTGGCAGGAGTGTGTAATGCTGGGGAGCCTGGTGCCTTTGAGGCCAGGGAGGGGAGCAGGAGCAGATGAGACACAATTTGAGGTGGAAAAAGGATTGGAACCTTTTTACTGTTTGACCCCTAGGTTTTATAGGTATTATGAAACCTCCACAGTGGAGCTCTATTAGGGCTGTGCATAAAAGGAGCACGTGCACCTCAGTGCGTATAGAAATAGGCTTCATGCTTTGGAGTCAGTACATTGAATTATAGCAAATTATTGTTCCATATGTAAATGGTGATGAAATATCATTAATAATCATTAAGTCTGACTTAAGACGAATGTACCAATGTAACAATGGATGTGGAAATTGCCTTTTACATTGTAGAACCAGTTTATTGGTACAGTTGTAATGGCCAATTGGGTAATTGTGTGGTCCTGGGAGGGGATAAATGCTTATACTGTATGTACCTGTTTGAGCTCTTGTTAGACAGATTCGATTTGGTTTCGCAAGGGAGGCTGTGCATTTTTGCCCTCTACCTGTGCCAGTTAAGATAGGACATCTCATGCCTAATACAGAAGCCTTTTCTTTTGGGCAGTGTATATTTGGTAAATGTACTTGTATATTTTGTATGATATGGTGCTTTTAACATTGGATCAAGACCTGTAAATAAATCTTCACTCTGAGCACATCAACCTGTCTTGCCTTCAGCTGATTTCAAATAAAATCAAATACAATTTTATTGGTCACTTACATATATTTGCAGATGTTATCGCAGGTGCAGTGAAATTCTTGTTTCTTGTTCCAGCGGTGCACTAATACCTATTCAAAACAATACACACAAATCCTAAAAATGTAAATTATGAAATTAAGAAATACCAAAACAAACAATGTCAGAGATTGGAATATATAATTATTGGCCTTCTAGTCAAAGAAAAAGCCATATCTCAGTCTGGCCAATAAAAAGAAAAGATTAAGATGGGCAAAAGGCCAGCATCCCGTAGTCGGCTCTTCACTGTTGATGTTGAGACTGGTGTTTTGCGGGTACTATTTCTTAAAGTAATGATAGACTGTCGCTTCTCTTTGCTTATTTGAGCTGTTCATGCCATACTATCAACTTGGTATTTTACCAAAATATCTTCTGTATTCCACCGCTATCTTGTCACAACACAACTGATTGTCTCAAACGCATTAAGAAGGAAAGATATTGTCACCCCTGACCATAGTTTGCTTTGTATGTTTCTATGTTTGTTTAGTCAGGGTGTGATCTAAGTGGGCATTCTATGTTAGTTCCGTTTGTCTGTTTCTGTGTTTGGGCCTGATATAGTTCTCAATCAGAGGCAGATGTTAGTCATTGTCTCTGATTGGGGTCTATTAGGTAACCTGTTTGTGGGTGGTTGTTTCTGTCTTTTGTGTTTGTTGCACCAGGCTGTTTCGGTTTTGCCACATTTATTGTTTTGTATTATGTTGAGTTTTACCTATTAAAAACACGCAGACTATAACTTGCACCATTTTGGTCGCCCTCTCCTTCCCAAGAAGAAAACCGTTACAGATATTCCACAAAATTAACTATTAACAAAAGGTACACCTGTTAATTGAAATGCTTTCCAGGTGACTACCTCATAGGCTGGTTGAGAGAATGCCAAGTGTCCAAATCTGTCAAGGCAAATTGTGGCTTATTAAATATATCTTGATATGCTTAACCCTTTTTTGGTTACTACATGATTCCATAGTTTTGATGTCTTAATTATTATTCTACAATGTAGAAAATAGTAAAAATAAAGAAAAACCCTTGAATGAGTAGGTGTGTCAACTTTTGACTGGTACTGTTTGTGGTAATTTGTATTTGCGTATATGTTTGTATGAAGTGCAGTCAGGAGCACACACACACACACCCCACTCAACCCCCCCCTCCTAGTCAAATGTCTCTGCTTCTAACCCCAGTGACTTATCAGTGGTCTGTCAGGGTGGCATTTGGCTGTGTCTGTCCTGTCATACTCCCTACGCCTTGTTATCTCTTAATAGAGAATATTACAACCTGTTATTGCAGTCTTATTATCAGATGGAGGAGAGTATAAACGCATGCACGCAGGCACATACACGCGCACATAAACACACACACACACACCAACCTTGCTCTTATCATGACACAAGGTGAGACCCAGATGCAGACACAGGAGGCAGGTGGTTGGAGTCTTACAATTTTTATTAATCCAAAAGGGGTAGGCAGGCAAAAGGTCAAAACCAGATCAGACTCCAGGAGGTGCAAAGTGGCAGACAGGCTCGTGGTCAGGCAGACAGAAACGGTCAGTCATACGGGTAAAAAGTCCAGAAACAGGCAAGGATCAAAACTGGGAGGACAAAAAAAAAGAACAGGAAAATACGCTGGTTGATTTGAAAATATACAAGACGAACTGGCACAGAGAGACAGGAAACACAGGGATAAACACACTGGGGAAAATCAGCGACACCTGAGGGGGTGGAGTCAATCACAAGGACAGACGAAATAGATCAAGGAGTGACAGCTCTATTATTGCAACCTTGCTACCAGACTGAAAGCAGGATAAAAACACACAGCAAAGACCAGCCCTATCTGATGTATTTTCGTATATGTTTGACAATGGGTGGATCATACACTCATACCAAAACACATGCTATTGTACATTAATAACATTCAGAGTGGGAAGATAGATGAGCTGAAGCTAGGTTACATTACTTAGCACAGTCAACTGTGTTGGTGCATTTTTTTTTAACCTTTATTTAACTAGGCAAGTCAGTTAAGAACAAAGTCTTATTTTCAATGACAGCCTAGGAACAGTGGGTTAACTGCCTGTTCAGGGGCAGAATGATTTGAATGATTTGTACCTTGTCAGCTTGGGGGTTTGAACTTGCAACCTTCCAGTTACTAGTCCAACACTCTAACCACTAGGCCACTGCCGCCCCATATGCTCTGTTGTTGCAGAATGAGAGAAGAAAATGGACAAGAGGCAGAAAGAGAGAAACTAAGTGCTGTCCATGGTGCTGAAATGCTCATGGGTAGTTAATGGAATGGTATCCGTGTGTGTGTGTGTGCGCGCGCCTTTCAGGGGCCAAAAGAGCAAAGACAGACACAAACCAAACATGACTGCTCTTCAGTCTAAGGCTTTGTCCCAAGGGTCTACGCTGAATACCTTTCTTTTCCGT
>NW_027014970.1:0-12431 GCF_036934945.1 Oncorhynchus masou masou | reverse complement strand
CACCTCAACTGGCATCGTAATGAACCCTCAACTGGCTCGCAATGAACCCTCAACTGGCTCATAATGAACCCTCAACTGGCTCATAATGAACTCCTCAACTGGCTCATAATGACACCTCAACTGGCTCATAATGACACCTCAACTGGCTCATAATGACACCTCAACTGGCTCATAATGACACCTCAACTGGCTCATAATGAACCCTCAACTGGCTCATAATGACACCTCAACTGGCTCATAATGACACCCTCAACTGGCTCATAATGACACCTCAACTGGCTCATAATGACACCTCAACTGGCTCATAATGACACCCTCAACTGGCTCATAATGACACCTCAACTGGCTCATAATGAACCCTCAACTGGCTCATAATGACACCCTCAACTGGCTCATAATGACACCTCAACTGGCTCATAATGAACCCTCAACTGGCTCATAATGACACCTCAACTGGCTCATAATGACACCCTCAACTGGCTCATAATGACACCTCAACTGGCTCATAATGACACCCTCAACTGGCTCATAATGAACCCTCAACTGGCTCATAATGACACCTCAACTGGCTCATAATGACACCTCAACTGGCTCATAATGAACACCTCAACTGGCTCATAATGACACCCTCAACTGGCTCATAATGACACCTCAACTGGCTCATAATGACACCTCAACTGGCTCATAATGAACCTCAACTGGCTCATAATGACACCTCGACTGGCTCATAATGACACCTCAACTGGCTCATAATGAACCCTCAACTGGCTCATAATGAACCCTCAACTGGCTCATAATGACACCTCAACTGGCTCATAATGACACCTCAACTGGCTCATAATGACACCTCAACTGGCTCATAATGACACCTCAACTGGCTCATAATGACACCTCAACTGGCTCATAATGACACCTCAACTGGCTCATAATGAACCCTCAACTGGCTCATAATGACACCTCAACTGGCTCATAATGACACCTCAACTGGCTCATAATGACACCTCAACTGGCTCATAATGACACCTCAACTGGCTCATAATGACACCTCAACTGGCTCATAATGACACCTCAACTGGCTCATAATGACACCCTCAACTGGCTCATAATGACACCTCAACTGGCTCATAATGACACCTCGACTGGCTCATAATGACACCTCAACTGGCTCATAATGAACCCTCAACTGGCTCATAATGACACCTCAACTGGCTCATAATGACACCCTCAACTGGCTCATAATGACACCTCAACTGGCTCATAATGACACCTCAACTGGCTCATAATGAACACCTCGACTGGCTCATAATGACACCTCAACTGGCTCATAATGACACCTCAACTGGCTCATAATGACACCTCAACTGGCTCATAATGACACCTCAACTGGCTCATAATGACACCCTCAACTGGCTCATAATGACACCTCAACTGGCTCATAATGACACCTCAACTGGCTCATAATGACACCTCAACTGGCTCATAATGACACCTCAACTGGCTCATAATGACACCTCAACTGGCTCATAATGACACCTCAACTGGCTCATAATGACACCTCAACTGGCTCATAATGAACCCTCAACTGGCTCATAATGACACCTCGACTGGCTCATAATGACACTCTCAACTGGCTCATAATGAACACCTCAACTGGCTCATAATGACACCTCAACTGGCTCATAATGAACCTCAACTGGCTCATAATGAACACCTCAACTGGCTCATAATGACACCTCAACTGGCTCATAATGACACCTCAACTGGCTCATAATGACACCCTCAACTGGCTCATAATGACACCTCAACTGGCTCATAATGAACCCTCAACTGGCTCATAATGACACCTCAACTGGCTCATAATGACACCTCAACTGGCTCATAATGACACCTCAACTGGCTCATAATGACACCTCAACTGGCTCATAATGACACCTCAACTGGCTCATAATGAACCCTCAACTGGCTCATAATGACACCCTCAACTGGCTCATAATGAACACCTCAACTGGCTCATAATGAACACCTCAACTGGCTCATAATGACACCTCAACTGGCTCATAATGACCCTCAACTGGCTCATAATGAACCCTCAACTGGCTCATAATGAACCCTCAACTGGCTCATAATGACACCCTCAACTGGCTCATAATGACACCCTCAACTGGCTCATAATGACACCTCAACTGGCTCATAATGACACCTCAACTGGCTCATAATGACACCTCAACTGGCTCATAATGAACCCTCAACTGGCTCATAATGAACCCTCAACTGGCTCATAATGACACCTCAACTGGCTCATAATGACACCTCAACTGGCTCATAATGAACCCTCAGCGGCTCATAATGAACTCACTCGGCTCATAATGACACCTTCAACTGGCTCATAATGACACCTCAGCTGGCTCATAATGACACCTACCTATACTGGCTTCATAAATGACACCTCGAACTGGCTCATAATGACACCTCGACTGGCTCATAATGACACCCTCAACTGGCTCATAATGAACCCTCAACTGGCTCATAATGACACCTCAACTGGCTCATAATGACACCTCAACTGGCTCATAATGACACCCTCAACTGGCTCATAATGAACCCTCAACTGGCTCATAATGACACCTCAACTGGCTCATAATGACACCCTCAACTGGCTCATAATGACACCTCAACTGGCTCATAATGAACCCTCAACTGGCTCATAATGACACCTCAACTGGCTCATAATGACACCTCAACTGGCTCATAATGACACCTTCAACTGGCTCATAATGACACCCTCAACTGGCTCATAATGAACCCTCGACTGGCTCATAATGAACCCTCAACTGGCTCATAATGACACCTCAACTGGCTCATAATGACACCTCAACTGGCTCATAATGACACCTCAACTGGCTCATAATGACACCCTCAACTGGCTCATAATGACACCTCAACTGGCTCATAATGACACCTCAACTGGCTCATAATGAACCCTCAACTGGCTCATAATGAACCCTCAACTGGCTCATAATGACACCCTCAACTGGCTCATAATGAACCCTCAACTGGCTCATAATGACACCTCAACTGGCTCATAATGACACCTCAACTGGCTCATAATGAACACCTCAACTGGCTCATAATGACACCTCAACTGGCTCATAATGACACCTCAACTGGCTCATAATGACACCTCAACTGGCTCATAATGACACCTCAACTGGCTCATAATGACACCCTCAACTGGCTCATAATGACACCTCAACTGGCTCATAATGACACCTCAACTGGCTCATAATGACACCTCAACTGGCTCATAATGACACCTCAACTGGCTCATAATGACACCCTCAACTGGCTCATAATGACACCTCAACTGGCTCATAATGACACCTCAACTGGCTCATAATGACACCTCAACTGGCTCATAATGACACCCTCAACTGGCTCATAATGACACCCTCAACTGGCTCATAATGAACCCTCAACTGGCTCATAATGACACCTCAACTGGCTCATAATGAACCCTCAACTGGCTCATAATGAACCCTCGACTGGCTCATAATGACACCTCAACTGGCTCATAATGACACCTCAACTGGCTCATAATGACACCTCAACTGGCTCATAATGACACCTCAACTGGCTCATAATGACACCTCAACTGGCTCATAATGAACCCTCAACTGGCTCATAATGAACCCTCAACTGGCTCATAATGAACCCTCTACTGGCTCATAATGAACCCTCAACTGGCTCATAATGAACCCTCCGACTGGCTCATAATGAACCCTCAACTGGCTCATAATGACACCTCGACTGGCTCATAATGAACCCTCGACTGGCTCATAATGAACCCTCAACTGGCTCATAATGAACCCTCAACTGGCTCATAATGAACCCTCAACTGGCTCATAATGACACCTCAACTGGCTCATAATGACACCTCAACTGGCTCATAATGACACCTCAACTGGCTCATAATGAACCCTCAACTGGCTCATAATGAACCCTCAACTGGCTCATAATAACCTGAACCCCTCAACTGGCTCATAATGACACCTCAACTGGCTCATAATGACACCTCAACTGGCTCATAATGACACCTCAACTGGCTCATAATGAACCTCAACTGGCTCATAATGACACCTCAACTGGCTCATAATGAACCTCAACTGGCTCATAATGACACCTCAACTGGCCCATAATGACACCTCAACTGGCTCATAATGACACCTCAACTGGCTCATAATGACACCTCAACTGGCTCATAATGACATCGACTGGCCTATACGATTTATTCTAACTTGCTCATAATGAACTCCGACTGGCTCATAATGAACCCCTCAACTGGCTCATAATGACACTCGACTGGCTCATAATGAACCCTCAAATGGCTCATAATGACACTCAACTGGCTCATAATGAACCCTCGATCAGCTCAACTGGCTCATAATGACACCTCAACTGGCTCATAATGACACCCTCAACTGGCTCATAATGAACACCTCAACTGGCTCATAATGAACCCTCAACTGGCTCATAATGACACCTCAACTGGCTCATAATGACACCCTCAACTGGCTCATAATGAACCCTCAACTGGCTCATAATGAACCTCGACTGGCTCATAATGAACCCTCAACTGGCTCATAATGAACCCTCAACTGGCTCATAATGACACCCTCGAAACTGGCTCATAATGACACCCTCGACTGGGTCATAATGAACCCTCAACTGGCTCATAATGAACCCTCAACTGGCTCATAATGAACCCTCAACTGGCTCATAATGACACCTCAACTGGCTCATAATGACACCCTCGACTGGCTCATAATGAACCCTCGACTGGCTCATAATGACACCTCAACTGGCTCATAATGACACCCTCAACTGGCTCATAATGACACCTCAACTGGCTCATAATGACACCTCAACTGGCTCATAATGACACCTCAACTGGCTCATAATGAACACCTCAACTGGCTCATAATGACACCTCAACTGGCTCATAATGAACCCTCAACTGGCTCATAATGACACCTCAACTGGCTCATAATGACACCTCAACTGGCTCATAATGACACCCTCAACTGGCTCATAATGACACCTCAACTGGCTCATAATGACACCTCGACTGGCTCATAATGACACCTCAACTGGCTCATAATGACACCTCAACTGGCTCATAATGACACCCTCAACTGGCTCATAATGACACCTCAACTGGCTCATAATGAACCCTCAACTGGCTCATAATGACACCCTCAACTGGCTCATAATGACACCTCAACTGGCTCATAATGACACCTCAACTGGCTCATAATGACACCTCAACTGGCTCATAATGACACCCTCAACTGGCTCATAATGACACCCTCAACTGGCTCATAATGAACACCTCAACTGGCTCATAATGAACCCTCAACTGGCTCATAATGAACCCTCAACTGGCTCATAATGACACCTCAACTGGCTCATAATGACACCTCGACTGGCTCATAATGAACCCTCGACTGGCTCATAATGAACCCTCAACTGGCTCATAATGAACCCTCAACTGGCTCATAATGACACCTCAACTGGCTCATAATGACACCTCAACTGGCTCATAATGACACCCTCAACTGGCTCATAATGACACCTCAACTGGCTCATAATGACACCTCAACTGGCTCATAATGAACCCTCAACTGGCTCATAATGACACCTCAACTGGCTCATAATGACACCTCAACTGGCTCATAATGACACCTCAACTGGCTCATAATGACACCTCAACTGGCTCATAATGACACCCTCAACTGGCTCATAATGACACCTCAACTGGCTCATAATGACACCTCAACTGGCTCATAATGACACCCTCAACTGGCTCATAATGACACCCTCAACTGGCTCATAATGACACCCTCAACTGGCTCATAATGAACCCTCAACTGGCTCATAATGACACCTCAACTGGCTCATAATGACACCCTCAACTGGCTCATAATGAACCCTCAACTGGCTCATAATGACACCTCAACTGGCTCATAATGACACCTCAACTGGCTCATAATGACACCCTCAACTGGCTCATAATGACACCTCAACTGGCTCATAATGACACCTCAACTGGCTCATAATGACACCTCAACTGGCTCATAATGACACCTCAACTGGCTCATAATGACACCTCAACTGGCTCATAATGACACCTCAACTGGCTCATAATGACACCTCAACTGGCTCATAATGAACCCTCAACTGGCTCATAATGACACCTCAACTGGCTCATAATGACACCTCAACTGGCTCATAATGACACCCTCAACTGGCTCATAATGACACCTCAACTGGCTCATAATGACACCTCAACTGGCTCATAATGACACCTCAACTGGCTCATAATGAACCCTCAACTGGCTCATAATGAACCCTCAACTGGCTCATAATGACACCTCAACTGGCTCATAATGAACCCTCAACTGGCTCATAATGACACCTCAACTGGCTCATAATGACACCCTCAACTGGCTCATAATGACACCTCAACTGGCTCATAATGACACCTCAACTGGCTCATAATGACACCTCAACTGGCTCATAATGACACCTCGACTGGCTCATAATGAACCCTCAACTGGCTCATAATGACACCTCAACTGGCTCATAATGACACCCTCAACTGGCTCATAATGAACCCTCAACTGGCTCATAATGACACCTCAACTGGCTCATAATGAACCCTCAACTGGCTCATAATGAACCCTCAACTGGCTCATAATGACACCTCAACTGGCTCATAATGACACCTCAACTGGCTCATAATGACACCCTCAACTGGCTCATAATGACACCTCAACTGGCTCATAATGAACCCTCAACTGGCTCATAATGACACCTCGACTGGCTCATAATGACACCTCAACTCGCTCATAATGACACCTCAACTGGCTCATAATGACACCTCAACTGGCTCATAATGACACCTCAACTGGCTCATAATGACACCTCAACTGGCTCATAATGAACCCTCAACTGGCTCATAATGACACCTCAACTGGCTCATAATGACACCTCAACTGGCTCATAATGACACCCTCAACTGGCTCATAATGAACCCTCAACTGGCTCATTATGAACCCTCGACTGGCTCATAATGAACCCTCAACTGGCTCATAATGACACCTCAACTGGCTCATAATGAACCCTCGACTGGCTCATAATGACACCTCAACTGGCTCATAAAGACACCTCGACTGGCTCATAATGAACCCTCGACTGGCTCATAATGAACCCTCAACTGGCTCATAATGAACCCTCAACTGGCTCATAATGACACCTCAACTGGCTCATAATGACACCTCAACTGGCTCATAATGACACCTCAACTGGCTCATAATGACACCTCAACTGGCTCATAATGAACCCTCAACTGGCTCATAATGACACCTCAACTGGCTCATAATGACACCTGAACTGGCTCATAATGACACCTCAACTGGCTCATAATGACACCTCAACTGGCTCATAATGACACCTCAACTGGCTCATAATGACACCTCAACTGGCTCATAATGACACCTCAACTGGCTCATAATGAACCCTCAACTGGCTCATAATGACACCTCAACTGGCTCATAATGAACCCTCAACTGGCTCATAATGAACCCTCAACTGGCTCATAATGACACCTCAACTGGCTCATAATGAACCCTCAACTGGCTCATAATGACACCTCAACTGGCTCATAATGAACCCTCAACTGGCTCATAATGACACCTCAACTGGCTCATAATGATCACCTCAACTGGCTCATAATGACACCTCAACTGGCTCATAATGACACCTCAACTGGCTCATAATGAACCCTCAACTGGCTCATAATGAACCCTCTTCTGGCTCATAATGAACCCTCAACTGGCTCATAATGAACCCTCGAACTGGCTCATAATGAACCCTCGACTGGGTCATAATGAACCCTCAACTGGCTCATTATGAACCCTCAACTGGCTCATAATGAACCCTCAACTGGCTCATAATGACACCTCATCTGGCTCATAATGACACCTCGACTGGCTCATAATGAACCCTCAACTGGCTCATAATGACACCTCAACTGGCTCATAATGACACCTCGACTGGCTCATAATGACACCTCAACTGGCTCATAATGAACCCTCAACTGGCTCATAATGAACCCCCGACTGGCTCATAATGACACCTCAACTGGCTCATAATGACACCTCAACTGGCTCATAATGAACCCTCGACTGGCTCATAATGACACCTCAACTGGCTCATAATGACACCTCAAATGGCTCATAATGACACCTCAACTGGCTCATAATGACACCTCAACTGGCTCATAAAGACACCTCGACAGGATCATAATGAACCCTCAACTGGCTCATAATGACACCTCAACTGGCTCATAATGAACCCTCAACTGGCTCATAATGACACCTCAACTGGCTCATAATGAACCCTCAACTGGCTCATAATGAACCCTCGACTGGCTCATAATGACACCTCAACTGGCTCATAATGACACCTCAACTGGCTCATAATGACACCTCAACTGGCTCATAATGACACCTCAACTGGCTCATAATGACACCTCAACTGGCTCATAATGAACCCTCAACTGGCTCATTATGAACCCTCTACTGGCTCATAATGAACCCTCTACTGGCTCATAATGAACCCTCAACTGGCTCATAATGAACCCTCGACTGGCTCATAATGACACCTCAGCTGGCACATAAAGACACCTCGACTGGCTCATAATGAACCCTCGACTGGCTCATAATGAACCCTCAACTGGCTCATAATGAACCCTCAACTGGCTCATAATGACACCTCAACTGGCTCATAATGACACCTCAACTGGCTCATAATGACACCTCAACTGGCTCATAATGACACCTCAACTGGCTCATAATGAACCCTCAACTGGCTCATAATGACACCTCAACTGGCTCATAATGACACCTGAACTGGCTCATAATGACACCTCAACTGGCTCATAATGACACCTCAACTGGCTCATAATGACACCTCAACTGGCTCATAATGACACCTCAACTGGCTCATAATGACACCTCAACTGGCTCATAATGAACCCTCAACTGGCTCATAATGACACCTCAACTGGCTCATAATGACACCTCAACTGGCTCATAATGACACCTCGACTGGCTCATAATGACACCTCAACTGGCTCATAATGAACCCTCAACTGGCTCATAATGAACCCTCAACTGGCTCATAATGAACCCTCAACTGGCTCATAATGACACCTCAACTGGCTCATAATGAACCCTCAACTGGCTCATAATGACACCTCAACTGGCTCATAATGAACCCTCAACTGGCTCATAATGACACCTCAACTGGCTCATAATGAACCCTCGACTAGCTCATAATGAACCCTCGACTGGCTCATAATGAACCCTCAACTGGCTCATAATGACACCTCAACTGGCTCATAATGACACCTCAACTGGCTCATAATGAACCCTCAACTGGCTCATAATGAACCCTCTTCTGGCTCATAATGAACCCTCAACTGGCTCATAATGAACCCTCGACTGGCTCATAATGAACCCTCGACTGGGTCATAATGAACCCTCAACTGGCTCATAATGAACCCTCAACTGGCTCATAATGAACCCTCAACTGGCTCATAATGACACCTCATCTGGCTCATAATGACACCTCGACTGGCTCATAATGAACCCTCAACTGGCTCATAATGACACCTCAACTGGCTCATAATGACACCTCGACTGGCTCATAATGACACCTCAACTGGCTCATAATGAACCCTCAACTGGCTCATAATGAACCCCCGACTGGCTCATAATGACACCTCAACTGGCTCATAATGACACCTCAACTGGCTCATAATGAACCCTCGACTGGCTCATAATGACACCTCAACTGGCTCATAATGACACCTCAAATGGCTCATAATGACACCTCAACTGGCTCATAATGACACCTCAACTGGCTCATAAAGACACCTCGACAGGATCATAATGAACCCTCAACTGGCTCATAATGACACCTCAACTGGCTCATAATGAACCCTCGACTGGCTCATAATGAACCCTTGACTGGCTCATAATGAACCCTCGACTGGCTAATAATGACACCTCAACTGGCTCATAATGACACCTCAACTGGCTCATAATGACACCTCAACTGGCTCATAATGAACCCTCAACTGGCTCATAATGAACCCTCGACTGGCTCATAATGACACCTCAACTGGCTCATAAAGACACCTCGACTGGCTCATAATGAACCCTCGACTGGCTCATTATGAACCCTCAACTGGCTCATAATGAACCCTCAACTGGCTCATAAAGACACCTCAACTGGCTCATAATGAACCCTCGACTGGCTCATAATGACACCTCAACTGGCTCATAATGAACCCTCAACTGGCTCATAATGACACCTCGACTGGTTCATAAAGACACCTCGACTGGCTCATAATGACACCTCGACTGGCTCATAATGACAACTCAACTGGCTCATAATGAACCCTCAACTGGCTCATAATGACACCTCAACTGGCTCATAATGAACCCTCGACTGGCTCATAATGAACCCTCAACTGGCTCATAATGACACCTCAACTGGCTCATAATGAACCCTCAACTGGCTCATAATGAACCCTCGACTGGCTCATAATGATCCCTCAACTGGCTCATAATGACACCTCAACTGGCTCATAATGAACCTTCGACTGGCTCATAATGAACCTCGACTGGCTCATAATGATCCCTCGACTGGCTCATAATGAACCCTCAACTGGCTCATAATGACACCTCAACTGGCTCATAATGACACCTCGACTGGCTCATAATGACACCTCAACTGGCTCATAATGAACCCTCGACTGGCTCATAATGAACCCTCGACTGGCTCATAATGAACCTCGACTGGCTAATAATGACACCTCAACTGGCTCATAATGACACCTCAACTGGCTCATAATGACACCTCAACTGGCTCATAATGACACCTCAACTGGCTCATAATGACACCTCAACTGGCTCATAATGAACCCTCAACTGGCTCATAATGAACCCTCAACTGGCTCATAATGACACCTCAACTGGCTCATAATGAACCCTCAACTGGCTCATAATGACACCTCAACTGGCTCATAATGACACCTCAACTGGCTCATAATGACACCTCAACTGGCTCATAATGACACCTCAACTGGCTCATAATGACACCTCAACTGGCTCATAATGACACCTCAACTGGCTCATAATGACACCTCAACTGGCTCATAATGAACCCTCAACTGGCTCATAATGACACCTCAACTGGCTCATAATGAACCCTCAACTGGCTCATAATGAACCCTCAACTGGCTCATAATGACACCCTCAACTGGCTCATAATGAACCCTCAACTGGCTCATAATGAACCCTCAACTGGCTCATAATGACACCTCAACTGGCTCATAATGAACCCTCGACTGGCTCATAATGAACCCTCAACTGGCTCATAATGACACCTCAACTGGCTCATAATGAACACCTCAACTGGCTCATAATGAACCCTCGACTGGCTCATAATGATCCCTCGACTGGCTCATAATGAACCCTCAACTGGCTCATAATGACACCTCAACTGGCTCATAATGACACCTCGACTGGCTCATAATGACACCTCAACTGGCTCATAATGAACCCTCGACTGGCTCATAATGAACCCTCAACTGGCTCATAATGACACCTCAACTGGCTCATAATGAACCCTCGACTGGCTCATAATGAACCCTCGACTGGCTCATAATGATCCCTCGACTGGCTCATAATGAACCCTCAACTGGCTCATAATGACACCTCAACTGGCTCATAATGACACCTCGACTGGCTCATAATGACACCTCAACTGGCTCATAATGAACCCTCGACTGGCTCATAATGAACCCTCAACTGGCTCATAATGACACCTCAACTGGCTCATAATGACACCTCGACTGGCTCATAATGACACCTCAACTGGCTCATAATGAACCCTCGACTGGCTCATAATGAACCTCGACTGGCTCATAATGAACCCTCGACTGGCTAATAATGACACCTCAACTGGCTCATAATGACACCTCAACTGGCTCATAATGACACCTCAACTGGCTCATAATGACACCTCAACTGGCTCATAATGAACCTCGACTGGCTCATAATGAACCCTCGACTGGCTCATAATGATCACTCGACTAGTCCATAATAGACCCTCAACTGGCTCATAATGACACCTCAACTGGCTCATAATGAACCCTCGACTGGCTCATAATGATCCTCGACTGGCTCATAATGAACCCTCAACTGGCTCATAATGACACCTTAACTGGCTAATAATGACACCTCAACTGGCTCATAATGACACCTCAACTGGCTCATAATGACACCTCGACTGGCTCA
>NW_027014969.1:0-12431 GCF_036934945.1 Oncorhynchus masou masou | reverse complement strand
GATAGAACATGGATAGAACATGGATAGAACATGGATAGAACATGGATAGAATGGCAAAGAACATGGATAGAACATGGATAGAACATGGATAGAACATGGATAGAACATGGATAGAACATGGATAGAACATGGATAGAATGGGATAGAACTTGGATAGAACTGGGATAGAACATTTTTATTTATTTTTTTAATTTCACCTTTATGTAACCAGGTAGGCGAGTTGAGAACAAGTTCTCATTTGCAACTGCGACCTGGCCAAGATAAAGCAAAGCAGTGTGAACAGAGAACAGAGTTACATTGAGTAAACAATAAACAAGTCAATAACACAGTAGAAAAAAGGGTCTATATGCATTGTGCAAAAGGCATAAGGAGGTAGGCAAATAATTACAATTTTGCAGATTAACACTGGAGTGATAAATGATCAGATGGTCATGTACAGGTAGAGATATTGATGTGCAAAAGAGCAGAAAAAGTAAAGAAATAAAAACAGTATGGAGATGAGGTAGGTATTGTCACGGTTTTCTAATGGTGAAGGAGAGTCGGACCAAACTGCAGCGTGTCTATTGTGATCCATGTTTAATAAAACAAACGTAACCGAATCAATACAAAACACTACAAAACAAATAAACGAAATGAAAACCGAAACAGCCTAAACTGGTGTCAACTAACACAGCACAAGGACATCAAGACACTTAGGACAATCACCCACGACAAACTCAAAGAATATGGCTGCCTAAATATGGTTCCCAATCAGAGATAACGATAAGCACCTGCCTCTGATTGAGAACCACTCCAGACAGCCATAGACTTTGCTAGATAACCCCACTAGCTACAATCCCAAATACATACACACCAAAACCCCAAGACAAAACACACCACAATACAAAAACTCCATGCCACACCCTGGCCTGACCCAATACATGAAGAAAAACACAAAATACTTAGACCAGGGCGTGACAGAACCCCCCCTAAGTGCGGACTCCCGAATCCACCTCAAAACAATAGGGAGGGTCCGGTGGGCGTCTGTCCATGGTGGCGGCTCCGGCGCGGGACGTGGAACCCACTCAGTCAATGTATTAGTCCCCTCTCCTTGCGTCCCTGGATAGACCACCCTCGCCGCCGACCATGGCCTAGTAGTCCTCACCCAGAACCCCACTGGACTGAGGAGCAGATCGGGACTGAGGGGAAGCTCGGGACTGAGGGGAAGCTCGGGACTGAGGGGAAGCTCGGGACTGAGGGGAAGCTCGGGACTGAGGGGAAGCTCGGGACTGAGGGGGAAGCTCGGGACTGAGGGGAAGCTCGGGACTGAGGGGAAGCTCGGGACTGAGGGGAAGCTCGGGACTGAGGGGAAGCTCGGGACTGAGGGGAAGCTCGGGACTGAGGGGAAGCTCGGGAGTGAGAGGAAGCTCGGGAGTGAGAGGAAGCTCGGGAGTGAGAGGAAGCTCGGGAGTGAGAGAAAGCTCGGGAGTGAGAGGAAGCTCGGGAGTGAGAGGAAGCTCAGGCAGGTTGATGGATCTACCAGATCCTGGCTTGCTGGTGGTTCCGGCAGATCCTGGCTGACTGGAGGATCCTGGCTGACTGGCGGATCTGGAAGAGTCTGGTTGACTAGCGGATCTGGAAGAGTCTGGTTGACTGGCGGATCTGGAAGAGTCTGGTTGACTGGCGGATCTGGAAGAGTCTGGCTGACTGGCGGATCTGGAAGAGTCTGGCTGACTGGCGGATCTGGAAGAGTCTGGCTGACTGGCGGATCTGGAAGAGTCTGGCTGACTGGCGGATCTGGAAGAGTCTGGCTGACTGGCGGATCTGGAAGAGTCTGGCTGACTGGCGGATCTGGAAGAGTCTGGCTGACTGGCGGATCTGGAAGAGTCTGGCTGACTGGCGGATCTGGAAGAGTCTGGCTGACTGGCGGATCTGGAAGAGTCTGGCTGACTGGCAGATCTGGAAGAGTCTGGCGGCGCTGGGCAGACCTGGAAGAGTCTGGCGGCGCTGGGCAGACTGGCGGCGCTGGGCAGACTGGCGGCGCTGGGCAGACTGGCGGCGCTGGGCAGACTGGCGGCGCTGGGCAGACTGGCGGCGCTGGGCAGACTGGCGGCTCCTTGCAGACTGGCAGCTCCATGCAGACTGGCAGTTCCATGCAGACTGGCAGCTCTAGCTGCTCCAAACAGGCAGGAGGCTCCGGCAGCGCTGGAGAGGAGAAAGGCTCCAACAGGGCAGGAGAGGCGAGGCGCACTGTAGGCCTGATGCGTGGTGCTGGCATGGTGGCGGCTCCATATCCATGTTCTAATCCCATTCTATCCATGTTCTAATATAATGGGATAGAACAGGGTAGAATATGGATGGAACATGGATAGAATGTGATAGAACATGGATAGAATGGGATAGAACATGGATAGAATGGTATAGAACATGGATAGAATGGGATAGAACATGGATAGAACATGGATGGAATGGGATAGAACATGGATAGAATGGGATAGAACATGGATATAATGGTATAGAACATGGATAGAACATGGATATAATGGTATAGAACATGGATAGAATGGGATAGAACATGGATAGAATGGGATAGAACATGGATAGAACATGGATAGAATGGGATAGAACATGGATAGAATGGGATAGAACATGGATAGAACATGGATGGAATGGGATAGAACATGGATAGAACATGGATAGAATGGGATAGAACATGGATAGAATGGGATAGAACATGGATAGAACATGGATGGAATGGGATAGAACATGGATAGAACGGGATAGAACATGGATAGAATGGGATAGAACATGGATATAACGGGATAGAACATGGATAGAATGGGATAGAACATGGATAGAATGGGATAGAACATGGATAGAACATGGATATAACATGGATGGAATGGGATAGAACATGGATATAACGGGATAGAACATGGATATAACGGGATAGAACATGGATATAACGGGATAGAACATGGATAGAACGGGAGAGAACATGGATAGAACATGGATAGAATGGGATGGAACATGGATAGAATGGGATGGAACATGGATAGAATGGGATGGAACATGGATATAACGGGATAGAACATGGATAGAACGGGATAGAACATGGATATAACGGGATAGAACATGGATATAACATGGATGGAATGGGATAGAACATGGATATAACGGGATAGAACATGGATATAACGGGATAGAACATGGATAGAATGGGATAGAACATGGATAGAATGGGATAGAACATGGATAGAACATGGATGGAATGGGATAGAACATGGATAGAACATGGATGGAATGGGATAGAACATGGATATAACGGGATAGAACATGGATAGAACATGGATATAACATGGATGGAATGGGATAGAACATGGATATAACGGGATAGAACATGGATATAACGGGATAGAACATGGATATAACGGGATAGAACATGGATATAACGGGATAGAACATGGATATAACGGGATAGAACATGGATAGAATGGGATAGAACATGGATAGAATGGGATGGAACATGGATAGAATGGGATGGAACATGGATAGAACGGGATAGAACATGGATAGAATGGGATAGACGATGTATAGAACAGGGATAGAACAGGATAGAAGATGGATAGAAGAGGGATATAAGATATTAGAACATGGATAGAACGGGATAGAAGATGGATAGAACGGGATATATGTATAGAAGAGGGATAGAATGGGATAGAACATGGATAGAATGGGATGGAACATGGATAGAACGGGATAGAACATGGATAGAATGGGATAGACGATGTATAGAACAGGGATAGAACAGGATAGAAGATGGATAGAAGAGGGATATAAGATATTAGAACATGGATAGAACAGGGATAGAACATGGATAGAATGGGATGGAACATGGATAGAACGGGATAGAACATGGATAGAATGGGATAGACGATGTATAGAACAGGGATAGAACAGGATAGAAGATGGATAGAAGAGGGATATAAGATATTAGAACATGGATAGAACGGGATAGAAGATGGATAGAACGGGATATATGTATAGAAGATGGATAGAACGGGATATATGTATAGAAGATGGATAGAAGTTATTAGAACATGGATAGAATGGGATAGAACATGGATAGAATGGGATAGAACATGGATAGAAGTTATTAGAACATGGATAGAATGGGATAGATGGATAAAATTGGATAGATTATGGATAGAAAATGAATAGAAGGGATTAGAACATGGATAGAACATGGATAGAACATGGATAGAACAGGATAGAAGATGGATAGAACAGGATAGAAGATGGATAGGGAGGGGGAGCCTGGGAGGGAGAGAGGGAGAGAGAGAGGGAGAGAGGGAGGGATTTCGCTGAGGGCAGTCAGTGACTAACAACCATCTCTCTCACATGCACTAACATACATGAAGCCATGGTATGATCCTGATAGTTTAACCCAGTGTGGAAATAATGTTGACTCCTTCCAAACTATGTGTGTCAAGGTCCCAGTGGGTAATGACTTGGCATTGAAAGCCTGTCACTGCCTCTATATCACTGTGTGTGTTTACTCCTCTTCTCTGTGGCCATTTATCTGTGTCTGTCACTGGGTTCTGGATGAAAAGTCTCTTTGGCAGCGCAGTAGCATTCACACATTGTGTCTCTGTGTGTGTCTGAGTGTCTTTCTCTGTCTGTGTGTGAGTGTCTTTCTCGGTATGTGTCTGTGTGTTTGCGTCAGAGTGTGTGTCTGAGTGTCTTTCTCTGTATGTGTGTCTGTGTCTCTGTGTGTATGTGGTTGTTCTTAAATAGTTAGCTCAGCACAAGAGCAGTCAATGTGTAATTCTCTCTCTCTCTGTTACATTTCAATTTAAGGGGCTTTATTGCCATGTTGTGTTGTATGATGGGAAACATATGTTTACATTTCCAAAGCAAATGAACTATGAAAAAATGAACATTTGTCACACTTTACTCTGACATCATCAGAGTGTGTAGCTGAACACTGCATACTGGAAACACTCACTTTGGTTGTTTTAGTTAAAATAACAATCTTTGTTAAACATGAATACCAAACTTATCTTTGCATGGATCCGCGACGCGGTTAGCAGTTCCAGCGCTGCTGATCTGTGTCTACTACTCTTTGTTTCAGGACCAGCTGATCACTCAGAGTTCCAATGTGGCAATCTTGCAACTTGAGGATTATAGGCTTGAGGAGGCTTCCCTGATCACGCTGGTCGCCAGCCTACGTAAGAAACTGGGGAAAATGCAGAGTAGAATGTTTACCTTTTCTATCCTGCTGGCTGAACGTAGGTTTGCACTTGTTGGATGCCAGTTCTTATCCGACTGGCTGGTGTTGCCGGGGATCATTCACCAGGGGAGCCATCTCCTGCCTCTCCTCCCCCATCTGAATTCTGTAATGAATGTATTGTAATGTTTTTAAAATGGTATAACTGCCTTCATTGTACCGGACTCCAGGAACTAATGGGGATCCATAATAAACCCCAGGAAGAGTAGCTGCTGCCTTGGCAGGAACTAATGGGGATCCATAATAAACCCCAGGAAGAGTAGCTGCTGCCTTGACAGGAACTAATGGGGATCCATAATAAACCCCAGGAAGAGTAGCTGCTGCCTTGACAGGAACTAATGGGGATCCATAATAAACCCCAGGAAGAGTAGCTGCTGCTAACGTTATATCTTTAGAAAAAGCTGCGGTAGCAAGGATTATCTACACATACTGAGCAGCTCATGTTATAGACAGAAGCGAGCTACATGGCAGACCAATCCGAATTCATCCCTCGGCATCTCCAGCACACTCATTATCTCAGCCAATCATGAAGGTTCCTGTCTTTTTCTATGGCTAAACCTACTAGGTTTGTAATTTAGCAATTGTATTTGTATTTACAGATGGTATACATCTAGCTATTGTCGAAATTCACTTTCTTAGATACAGTACTTGGAACAGCTATTCAGCCGTAACATTGATTGGTAGAGAGGCTACTTTATCGACTTCACCTCGTGTTGATTTTCAGGGTCGTAACCAATGAAGACCTAAGCTACAGTTTGAGTCCTTCTAGTCTTGTATGTTCATAAACAACTCGTTCTTTTACACTCTGGTAAAAGGGGGAGTTTCCGTCTTGCTGACATGCTCTCTGAGCTCCCTCGGGTGTGGCTACTTACTTGGGCAAAGTATCATCACAACCTATGATCTTATTAGAAAACTAAAATCACATTCCTATCTTAACAAGAACATTATCCTCATCTTTGATATTTCCTTACATGTACAGTGTGTATACTGTTCAAGTTAAAATATTATATAATAATATATTGCCACATCTTTTGCAGTATACATTTAGAAAATATGAAGAGTGATGCCCCAAACATAACGCTTTGTGTTCAGGACATAAAGGTCATTTATTTTCCATTTTTTTTTGCAGTTTTTCTTTATTGCCTTTTTGCAAACAGGATGAATGTTTTTGAATATTTATTTTTTATTTTTATTTTTTTTAAATATATTTATTGCTTCCTTCTTTTCACACTGTCGATTTGGCGTATTATGGCGTCACTACAATGTTCTTTTTCCACCAATCTACCTATATGAGGCATTGGAAAACCTTCCTGGTCTTTGTTGTTGAACCTGTGTTTGAAGTGTACTGCTCAACTGAGGCACTACAGTTAATTGTATGTGTGGAGTACAGAGATGAGGTAGTCATTCAAAAAGTTATGTTCAACACTATTATTTCACACAGAGTGAGTCTATAACGGTGTGGTATTCTGTCAGGGTGAAGGGTTGTAGGAAGTCAGGCGCAGGAGAGCAGTTAGTTGGTAGCAAAACTGAGCATTTTATTTGGCGACCCAAAAGCACATGACACAAACTAACACAAAATACAAATAAGAGTTTAACATAACCCAGCTTAACGTGCGCATACATGAACAGATGAACAATACCACACAAAGACATGGGGAAAACAGAGGGTTAAATACACAACACATAATGAGGGAAATGAGAACCAGGTGTGTGGAAAAACAAGACAAAACAAATGGAACACACTGACACTGACTCAACTCCAGCCACTTTAATAATGGGAATTGATGGGAAATGATGTAAATATATCACTAGCCACTTTATCAAATAAAATTTGATTTGATTTGATATGGGTATTGTAAATAGTCATTCTGTGCCTGTTCATTTAATTTCCATTGATAGTTCTGTTAGCTCCTGTAAGGAACCCACTGTTGTTAGCTTCACCTATGCAATTAATAATTAAATATCAAGCTATCGTTTTGCTGCGTGTGGTCATAAGGGCTATTGTCAATAGAAACGTTTTGAATAAATTTACCTGAATTCTACTTTGGATTCACAGAACACAATCAGGAAACCCATTGTGGCTCATCCAGATCTATTTACTCTTGTGTCACCATGGTGTTTTCAAATCTCGCAGAGGACTGTTACGTATAAATGTGCGAAGCCTGAAGTCTAATCTAGACTTTCTGAATGTCTGGGTGCATGACACTAGCCCAGATGTTATCTCAGAGACCTGGCTAAATTATTTGATTATGAATAAGGATGTTGCTTGACAGACCAAAAAAGGGTGGGGGTTACGGCATCATGCCATGTTAGCATCTCTGTCCCCTAAAAGTGTGAGCTGTTGGTTGTAAAAATGGCCATGTGTCTCTGAGCATCTCTGTCCCCTAAAAGTGTGAGCTGTTGGATATAAAAGTTAAAGAATATCTGTTTTGAGTTCAACTTGACTCAGCTGATAACAAAACTCACTTGGATCAATGTAAAAAAAAACTTTGAAAACTCCTCATTGATTGACCTTTTCCCGACAAACTGTTACCAAAAGTATTTAGCTAGTGGTGTTTCTGCTATTAATATCAGTTACCACTGGCCCATTGCTAGTATTAGAGATACCAAATTGAAACACCCTGACCCTCGTATAATTGTGCAGGCGTTTTTTAAGAAATTCTCATCACAGTTGTTCCTTATTGCTCTATATTATTCAGCTCCTTGTTTCTACTACCAGACCCTGTTTTGGAACACATTTTTCTCATCCATTTTTTACCTGGCTGATAAGCATTCCCCTGTCAAGTCAGAGAAAAAAATGAACTAATCCATGGTGCTCTCTCTCTCCCCTCCCTGCCTCTCTCTCTCTCCCCTCCCTGCCTCTCTCTCTCTCTCCCCTCCCCGCCTCTCTCTCTCTCCACCCCGCCTCTCTCTCTCTCCACCCCGCCTCTCTCTCTCCCCCTCCCCGCCTCTCTCTCTCTCCACCCCGCCTCTCTCTCTCCCCTCCCCGCCTCTCTCTCTCTCCCCTCCCCGCCTCTCTCTCTCTCCCCTCCCCGCCTCTCTCTCTCCCCTCCCCCGCCTCTCTCTCTCCCCCTCCCCGCCTCTCTCTCTC
This sequence comes from Oncorhynchus masou masou, assembly GCF_036934945.1. Lineage (NCBI taxonomy): Eukaryota > Metazoa > Chordata > Actinopteri > Salmoniformes > Salmonidae > Oncorhynchus > Oncorhynchus masou. The sequence goes on along the minus strand of NW_027014969.1, from coordinate 4,071 downwards.
CCCTCCCCGCCTCTCTCTCTCCCCTCCCCGCCTCTCTCTCTCCCCTCCCCGCCTCTCTCTCCCCCCCCGCCTCTCTCTCCCCCCCCCCGCCTCTCTTCTCCTCCCCTTCCTCTCTCTCTCCTCCCAGCCTCTCTCTCTCCTCCCGCCTCTCTCTCCCCTCCCCGCCTCTCTCTCCCCTCCCCACCTCTCACTCTCCCTCTCTCTCCCCTCCCCACCTCTCCTCTCCCCCCGCTCTCTCCCCTCCCTCCTCTCCTCCCCGCCTCTCTCTCCCCTCCCCGCCTCTCTGTCCCCTCCCCGCCTCTCTGTCCCCCTCCCCGCCTCTCTGTCCCCTCCCGCTCTCCCTCCCCGCCTCTCTCTCCCCTCCCCGCCTCTCTCTCCCCTCCCCGCCTCTCTCTCCCCTCCCCGCCTCTCTCTCTCCCTCCCCCGCCTCTCTCTCCTCCCTCCCCGCCTCTCTCTCCCCTCCCCCTCCCCTCCTCCCCGCCTCTCTCCCCCTCCCCGCCTCTCTCTCTCCCCGCCTCCCTCCCCGCCTCTCTCTCCGCCCCTCCCCGCCTCTCTCTCCCCTCCCCGCCTCTCTCTCTCCCCTCCCCGCCTCTCTCTCCCCCCCCTCCCCGCCTCTCTCTCTCCCCCTCCCTCCTCTCTCTCCCTCCCCGCCTCTCTCCCGCCTCCCCTCCCCGCCTCTCTCTCTCCCCTCCCGCCTCTCTCTCTCCCCTCCCGCCTCTCTCTCTCCCCTCCCGCCTCTCTCTCTCCTCCCCCCCCCATCCTCTCTCCTCCCTCCCCCGCCTCTCTCTCTCCCCTCCCCGCCTCTCTCCCTCCCCGCCTCCCCGCCTCTCTCTCCCTCCCCACCTCCCCCCCGCTCTCTCTCCCCTCCCCGCCTCCCTCCTCTGTCCCCTCCCGCCTCTCCCTCTCTCCTCTCCCCGCCTCTCTCTCTCCCTCCCCCGCCTCTCTCTCTCTCCTCCCCGCCTCTCTCTCCCCTCCCCGCCTCCTCCCCTCCCCGCCTCTCCCCTCCCCCGCCTCTCCGCTCTCCCTCTCTCTCTCTCTCCTCCCGCCTCTCTCTCTCCCCTCCCCGCCTCTCTCTCCCCCTCCCCCGCCTCTCTCTCCCCTCCCCGCCTCTCTGTCCCCTCCCCGCCTCCCCCCTCCCCGCCTCTCTGTGCCCTCCCCCCTCTCCTGTGCCTCCCCGCCTCTCTGTGCCCTCCCCCGCCTCTCTCCGCTGTGCCCTCCCCGCCTCTCCTCTCCCCTCCCGCCTCTCGCTCTCTCCCGCCCTCCGCCCACCTCTCTCTCTCCCCTCCCCGCCTCTCTCTCTCCCCCTCCCGCCTCTCTCTCTCCCCTCCCCGCCTCTCTCTCCCTCCCCTCCTCCGCCTCCCTCTCTCCCCTCCCCGCCTCTCCCTCTCCCGCCCCTCCCTCCCGCCTCTCTCTCTCCTCCCGCCTCTCTCCCCCCTCCCCCGCCTCTCTCTCCCTCCCGCCTCTCTCTCCCTCTCTCCCTCTCTCCCCGCCTCTCTCTCCCCTCCCCGCCTCTCCCTCCCGCCTCTCTCTCCGCCCCTCACCGCCTCTCTCTCTCCCCTCCCCGCCGCTCTCTCTCCCCTCCCGCCTCTCTCTCCTCACCGCCTCCCCACTCCGCCTCCCCACCCGCCTCCCCGCCTCCCTCTCTCTCCTCACCGCCTCTCACCGCCTCTTCCCCCCCGCCTCTCCCAATCCCTCTCTCTCTCCCACCGCCCTCCCCTCCCCTCCCCGCCCCTCTCTCTCCCACCCCCGCCTCCCCAATCTCCCTCCCACGCCTCTCCCCCCTCCCCCGCCTCTCTGTACCCTCCCCGCCTCTCTGTACCCTCCCCGCCTCTCTCTCCCCTCCCACCGCCTCCCCACCGCTCCCCGCCTCTCTCTCCCCGCCTCCCCACCTCTCTCCCCACCGCCTCTCTCCTCACTGCTCTCTCCCTCTCCACCTCTCACCGCCTCTCTCTCTCTCCCCCTCCGCCTCTCTCTCTCTCTCTCCTCACCGCCTCTCTCTCTCTCTCTCTCCGCACCGCCTCTCTCCGCTCTCTCTCCCCCTCTCTCTCTCTCCTCTCTCCCTCCACCGCCTCTCTCTCTCTCTCTCCGCCGACTCCGCCTCTCTCCTCTCCCTCTCCTCCTGTCTCTCTCTCTCTCTCCTCCCCGCCTGTCTCTCTCCTCTCCCCGCCACTCTCTCTCTCCCCTCTGCCGCCTCTCTCTCTCCCCCCCCCCCTCTCTCTCTGCCTCTCCCCTCTCCCGCCTCTCTCTCTCTCCTCCTCTGCCTCTCTCTCTCCCTCCCCGCCTCTCTCCTCCCCTCCGCCTCTCTCTCTCTCCCTCCACCGCCTCTCTCTCTCTCTCTCCTCCCGCCTCTCTCTCTCCCCTCCCGCCTCTCTCTCTGCTCTCCACCCTCTCTCTCTCCCTCACCGCCTCTCTCTCCTCTCTCCGCCACTCTCTCTCCTCACCGCCTCTCTCTCTCTCTCTCCTCCCCGCCTCTCTCTCTCTCCCCTCACCGCCTCTCTCTCTCTCCCCTCACCGCCTCTCTCTCTCCTCTCTCTCTCTCTGCCTCTCTCTCTCTCCCCCCACCGCCTCTCTCTCTCTCTCCACCGCCTCTCTCTCTCCCTCACCGCCTCTCTCTCTCTCCTCACCGCCTCTCTCTCTCTCTCCTCACCGCCTCTCTCTCTCTCTCCCCCGCCGCCTCTCTCCCTCTCCGCCTCTCTCTCCCCTCGCTCTCTCTCTCTCTCCCGCCTCTCTCTCTCCCCTCCCCAGCCTCTCTCTCTCCCCCCCGCCTCTCTCTCTCCCTCCCGCCCTCCTCTCTCTCTCTCCTCCTCCCGCCCCTCTCTCTCTCCCCTCCCGCCTCTCTCTCTCTCTCCCCCCCGCCTCTCTCTCTCTCTGTCTCCCCCGCCTCTCTCTCTCTCCCCTCCCGCTCTGTCTCTCCGCTCTCTCTGTCCTCTCTCTCTCTGTCCCTCACCGCCTCTCTCTCTCTCTCCCCTCCGCCTCTCTCTCTCTGTCCTCCCCCGCTCTCTCTCTCTGTCCCACCGCCTCTCTCTCTCCCCTCGCCGCCTCTCCTCTCCCCTCCCGCCTCTCTCTCTCTCCCCGCCTCTCCCCTGCTCTCTCTCTCTCTCTCTCTCTCCGCCTCTCTCTCTCCTCCCCTCTCGCCTCCTCTGCCTCTCCCCTCCCCCGCCTCTCTCTCTCTCCCTCCCCGCCTCTCTCTCTCTGCCTCCCCGCCTCTCTCTCTCTGCCTCCCCGCCCCTCCGCTTTCTCCACCTCTCCTCTCCCTCTCTCTCTCCCGCCTCTCTCTCTCTCTCTCCCCGCCTCTCTCTCTCTCCCTCCCCGCCTCTCTCTCTCCCCCTCCCGCGCTCTCTCTCTCTCTCTCCTCACCGCCTCTCTCTCTCTCTCCTCACCGCCTCTCTCTCTCTCTCCCTCTCACCGCCTCTCTCTCTCTCCTCACCGCCTCTCTCTCTGTCCTCACCGCCTCTCTCTCTCTCTCCTCACCGCCTCTCTCTCTCTCTCTCGCCGCCTCTCTCTCTCTCCTCCCGCTCCGCCTCTCTCTCTCTCCCCTCGCCGCCTCTCTCTCTCTCCTCTCTCTCTGTCCTCACCGCCTCTCTCTCTCTCTCACCGCCTCCTCTCCCTGCTCTCTCTCTCTCTCTCTCCTCCCGCCACTCTCTCTCTCCCTCCACCGCCTCTCTCTCTCTCCCCCTCCACGCCCTCCCCCCTCTCTCTCTCTCTCCCTCCCCGCCTCTCTCTCTCCCCTCCCGCCTCTCTCTCCCCCCCTCCCCCCTCTCTCTCTCCCCTCCCCGCCTCTCTCTCTCTCCCCCTCCCCGCCTCTCTCTCTCCCCTCCCCGCCTCTCTCTCTCCCCTCCCCGCCTCTCTCTCTCCCCCTCCCCCGCCTCTCTCTTCCCCCTCCCCGCCTCTCTCTCCCCTCCCCTCCTCTCTCTCTCCCTCCCCGCCTCTCTCCTCTCCTCCCCGCCTCTCTCTCTCTGTCACCGCCTCTCTCTCTCTCTCTCCTCACCGCCTCTCCTCTCTCTCTCCGTCACCGCCTCTCTCTCTCTCCTCTCCTCACCGCCTCTCTCTCTCTCTCTCTCACCGCCTCTC
>NW_027014968.1:5000-12436 GCF_036934945.1 Oncorhynchus masou masou | reverse complement strand
CTCCCTCTTTCCTCCCGTCTCTCCCACACTCTCTCTCCTCCCCATCTCCCTCACTCTATCTCTCCTCCCTCTTTCCTCCCATCTCTCCCACACTCTCTCTCCTCCCCATCTCCCTCACTCTATCTCTCCTCCCTCTTTCCTCCCATCTCTCCCACACTCTCTCTCCTCCCCATCTCCCTCACTCTGTCTTTCCTCCCCATCTCCCTCACTCTCTCTCCTCCCTCTTTCCTCCCGTCTCTCCCACACTCTCTCTCCTCCCCATCTCCCTCACTCTATCTCTCCTCCCTCTTTCCTCCCGTCTCTCCCACACTCTCTCTCCTCCCCATCTCCCACACTCTCTCTCCTCCCCATCTCCCTCACTCTCTCTCCTCCCTCTTTCCTCCCGTCTCTCCCACACTCTCTCTCCTCCCCATCTCCCTCACTCTATCTCTCCTCCCTCTTTCCTCCCATCTCTCCCACACTCTCTCTCCTCCCCATCTCCCTCACTCTCTCTCCTCCCTATCATTCACTCCCTCTCTTGTCTTCTCCCGACTTTACTCAAAATGAATGAGGTGGGGCATGGTAAGAAGAGGCCATTATTTCATTATCTAGCAGGCATTTATCATGGGCAGTCCTGGGGTAGGGGGTAGAAATAGGGAGGGAGGACAGGAGGTAAGAATGAGGCCTTAAAGGAAGGAAGATGTAGAGCAGATAAGTATCTTGCAGGCCAAGTTCATCAGGTACAGATAATAATTGAAATGTCTGTTTTCCTCAGGTTTCTCAGCTGGCTGAGATACACATGTTGCACAGCGTCACAGAATAGCAGCCGGCATTGTCGGAGGGAAATGAACTTGTACATTTGGAGATGGGCTACAGGTGATGGGATGGCTCACCTGTGATGTCAAGAAGTGTTTATCCCCTGAGCATGATAAACTGACTCACTCTGGGCTCTACAATATATGGCAGACAGATAGACTGGCCCTAGTATTAGGATGATCATGTTGTGTAGCTGCATAATGGTAAGGCAGAGGTCAGGACCGAGTGCACAACATGATGACTAACACACTCATCGGGGGTTGGCTCATCAACACTGCGACCTCTTGACCCCAGTCAGGCCGGAGCAGGGCAGTCCTGCTCCTAGCGTTGGACTTGTAACCCGAAGGTTGCAAGATCGAATCCCCTGAGCTGACAAGGTCAAATCTGTCAGTTCTGCCCCTGAGCAAGGCAGTTAACCCACTGTCCCTAGGCTGTCATTGAAAATAAGAATTTGTTCTTAACTGACTTGCCTAGTTAAATAAAGGTAAAATAAATTACTAAATGTACAGTAAATGCAATTAAGACGCCTGGCAACTTGTCCTCAATTACCCGGCGTACTACTCTCAATGTTAAATGATTCATGTACAAACGTGATGATGTCTGGCTCTGAGTCAGCCATCTGACCCTCTGAGTCGAGTCTTCACCCTCTAAGTCAGCTGTGTTTATGCATGTCTGGGCTCTGGAGTCAGTCACCGACCCTCTGAGTCGAGTCACCGACCCTCTGAGTCAGCTGTGTGTATGCATGTCTGGGGTCTGAGTCAGCTGTGTTTATGCATGTCTGGGCTCTGAGTCAGTCACCGACCCTCTGAGTCGAGTCACCGACCCTCTGAGTCAGCTGTGCTTATGCATGTCTGGGCTCCTGAGTCGTCACCGACCCTCTGAGTCGAGTCACCGACCCTGAGTCAGCTGTGCTTATGCATGTTTGGGCTCTGAGTCAGTCACCACCCTCTGAGTCGAGTCACCGACCCTCTGAGTCAGCTGTGTTTATGCATGTCTGGGCTCTGAGTCAGTCACCGACCCCCAATCCTCTGTTTCATTCTACAGGCGTTGATATGCTTCAGTAGGGTAGATTTTGGAACAGAACCTCCGAGATGAGTGTGATTCATTAAGACAAAGGGAGTATGGGCTGAGTTACTAACGCTGTGTAGCGACACAGAGATGAGTGTGGCTCGTACAGACTGCCCTGGGCCAAGGCAGGCAGACAGATGAACTATAAGCCAAACCCCCAGAGAGAAGAGCAGAGAGGAGATTGCATTCCATGTCTCCATGTCACCTCAGGTTCACTGTATATTGACCCAACAACAGCCGGGTGTGAGGGTAGAAGGGAGAAAGGGGGATTGAAGAAAAAGTGTCCATGAGAGAGAGAGAGAGAGAGAGAGAGAGAGAGAGAGAAGAAGAAGAGAGAGAGAGAGAGAGAGAGAGAGAGAGAGAGGCAGAGAGAGAGAGAGAGAGAGAGAGAGAGAGAGAGACAGAGAGAGAGAGATGAGCTCCTGCATTTTCAGCATTTTCTTTAAAAAGATAGATTAGGAGTTAGATAAACTTGATTTTGTCAGGAACACATACTGATTCTACCCTCTACAACATAACCCCCACTAAATCAAAACTTAAAACCTACAACCTGATTTTGACGGAATTACAATCACCTGGAAGGTTCACAACTACAAAGATTTATTTCTCTATACAGCAAATTCTCTGGAAACAACAGAACCTGAAACTCCATCCAACCTGGAACTGAGTGAGTAATGCTTAGTCTGAAACTATATATTTAAAAGCCAAAAGCCAAGAAGAAAAATACACAACATTACTTTATAAGGACTGAATTCTAACATAATTCTGCCAAGCTTGATACAGCTTCAACTAGCACTGACGGTCAAGTGAGAGGTGTCAAAGCCCATTAGCCCAAACAATGGCAGGAGAGTCACACAGTCTACCCCAACCAAATGGAGAGGCCTTAGAGGCTCCCTCCCCGCTGTTCAGAGGTAATTAAAATACAGTACCCTTTGCATGTAAAGAATGATAAGTCAAGAAAAGATTACAAAATGAAGCTCCTTATGGAAAATCAAGAGACACTTTTTGCTGACTATTACAAAAATGGGAACATCAGCAACCTTATCTTCCACACAAACCATCTGGCATGGCACAGTGCTATATTAGCACACTACCCCTTTGTTAAGAGGGGGGTTAACGAGGCTGGAAACTCAGAATACTTGATAACGAGGACTCTGAGTCAAGCAATATAAATATCTATAAGTCCGGAACAGTAATTGTACAGAATAACACCAAACAGTTTCAGCTGGACTTTCACCTAATCAAAGAATTAGCCCAGCAGGAGAAGCTCTCCCTTGATAAAGATACCCCACACCGAGTGGGTCAGACCAGACCTCTTCACTATGTAACCCCACAGACGAGCAACCCCAGCGGAGAGTCAACCTCCCAGCACAGATTACCACTCCCTCATTGAAATGAAAGACAAATTCACCCAGCTGGAGATAAGGCAGGTGGAGCTGGAACAGCAGGTGATCACACTTCAGTCAGCACAGACCCAGACAACAGCCCAGCAAAACAACAGCCCCTTAACCAGACCAGGAGAGCTGGAGGTGGACAGAGACATATATCTGCACTTTGGACAGTGGTGAGACAAATACAACAGGAGAAAAGAGGAGCAGAACAGGCAACTAGAGGAGAGTATCAGACTGCTGGTGGAGGAGAGGTTGAGGGGATGGAGGAGAAGGTGAGGGGGATGGAGGAGAGGTTGAGGGGATGGAGGAGAGGTTGAGGGGGACGGCATGTGACAGAGAACAACCCACTAGAGAGGTGGCCACCCCCACAGAGAAGCCAGCAGAACAGCCCACCTCAGCACCCAACAAAAATCTCGACATCACAGCAGAACAGACAAATGAAGAACCCCAAGCCCAGCGGCTCTCACCCCCCTGAGCACCCCCCTGTCAGCCACCCCGATAGCCCTTCTGACAACCCCCACTCCCACTGAGGACAAACACAAGACACAGATTGTACTACTGATGGACTCAAATGGGAAATATATAGAAGAAAAAAACTTTTTCCCAAACACAGTGTGTCTAAACTCTGGTGTCCAAACACCAGAGCGCCATAGACCTTCTGTCTGAGGCCAAACTAGGCTCACCCAGCCACATAATAATACACACAGGCACAAACGACCTGAGGGCCCAGCAGGAAAGAGTGGCCACAGCACTGAAGGGAGTGATTGAAAAGGCTTCTTCTACTTTCCCCAACGCACAAGTGGTTATCTCCACCCTGCTACCACGAAAAGACTTCCACCCTGCCACAATACAGCGGGTAAACGCAAGTATTTCCCGTGACTGTGCCTCAAAACCAAACGTTTCCTGGCCCACCACTCCACCCTGGACTTGAACAGCCTCTATGACCAGGTCCACCTCTACAAGGCAGCAGTGCCCATCTTTGCCCGAACTCTAAAGGACATCGCTCTCAAACATATCCCCAACACTTCACACAGGAGCAACAGATCAATAGACACCCCACCCAGACCAGCGAGACACCCTCCCAGACCTGCAGGACCCCTGGACCTACACATAGAGGACCCACGCCAAGAGGAATTACATCCAGACCACCGCACACCCAGACACATCCACACCCCTACCCCAACCAATCAACACCCCCCACGTCCAATCATGCCCACACCCCATTTAGGCCCCCTCAGATCAGACCTATGCCACTCCTGCCCACCCCATGCACCCCACCCCCGCAAAGAGGGCCTCAACATGGAAGCCACACATACGCCCAGGTAGTGAGCGGGCAAACAGTCCCAACCCCCACTCTCACACTCGCCCAAACCAATGGCATGTACCAGATGCTCAGCAGGCTCTGCTCACACTTACTGGCCTGAGGCCAAACCACGACCAACAACATTGGACACTTTATGGAACAAAAGCCTTTACTATTTCATCCTGGAATATCCAAGGCCTGAGGTCATCTGCCTTTGGCCTGAAGAGCAGAAACCCGGACTTCACCAAAGAAATCGGTGGGTTTGCAGACATTGTCATCCTGCAAGAAACCTGGTATAGAGGAGACAGACCCACTGGATGCCCTCTAGGTTACAGAGAGCTGGTAGTCCCATCCACCAAACTACCAGGTGTGAAACAGGGAAGGGACTCAGGGGGTATGCTAATTTGTATAGAGCAGACCTAACTCACTCCATTAAATTAATCAAAACAGGAACATTCTACATTTGGCTAGAAATTCAAAAGGAAATTATCCTAACAGAGAAAAAATGTCCTCCTGTGTGCTACCTATATCCCCCACTAGAATCCCCATATTTTAATGAAGACAGCTTCTCCATCCTGGAGGGGGAAATCAACCATTTCCAGGCCCAGGGACATGTACTAGTCTGTGGTGACCTAAATGCCAGAACCGGACAAGAACCTGACACCCTCAGCACACAGGGGGACAAACACCTGCCTGGAGGTGACAGCATCCCTCCCCCGTATGCCCCCCCTAGGCACAACTATGACAACATAACCAACAAAAAACGGGTCACAACTCCTGCAGCTCTGTCGCACGCTGGGTATGTACATAGTCAATGGTAGGCTTACTAATAGGACTCCTATGGTAGGTACACCTATAGCTCATCTCTTGGCAGTAGTACTGTAGACTACTTTATCACTGACCTCAACCCAGAGTCTCTCAGAGCGTTCACAGTCAGCCCACTGACACCCCTATCAGACCACAGCAAAATCACAGTCTACCTAAGCAGAGCAATACTCAATCATGAGGCATCAAAGCCAAAGGAACTGAGTAACATTAAGAAATGCTATAGATGGAAGGAATGCAGTTTGGAAACCTACCAAAAAACAATTAGGCAACAACAAATTCAATCCCTTTTAGACAATTTCCTGGGTAAAACGTTCCACTGCAATAGTGAAGGTGTAAACTTGGCAGTAGAAAATCTTAACAGTATATTTGACCTCTCAGCTTCCCTATCAAATCTAAAAATCTCAAATAGAAAACCGAAGAAAATTAACAACAATGACAAATGGTTTGATGAAGAATGCAAAATTCTAAGAAAGAAATTGAGAAACCTGTCCAACCAAAAACATAGAGACCCGGAAAACCTGAGTCTACGCCTTCACTATGGTGAATCACTAAAACAATACAGAAATACACTACGGAAAAGAAGGAACAGCATGTCAGAAATCAGCTCAATGTAATTGAAGAATCCATAGACTCTAACCACTTCTGGGAAAATTGGAAAACACTAAACAAACAACAACACGAAGAATTATCTATCCAAAATGGAGATGTATGGGTAAACCACTTCTCCAATCTTTTGGCTCTATAACAAAGAATAAAGAGCAAAAACATATACATGATCAAATACAGATCTTAGAATCAACTATTAAAGACTACCAGAACCCACTGGATTCTCCAATAACATTGAATGAGTTACAGGACAAAATAAAAACCCTCCAACCCAAAAAGGCCTGTGGTGTTGATGGTATCCTCAATGAAATGATCAAATATACAGACAACAAATTCCAATTGGCTATACTAAAACTCTTTAACATCATCCTTAGCTCTGGCATCTTCCCCAATATTTGGAACCAAGGACTGATCACCCCAATCCACAAAAATGGAGACAAATTTGACCCCAATAACTACCGTGGAATATGCGTCAACAGTAACCTTGGGAAAATCCTCTGCATTATCATTAACAGCAGACTCGTACACTTCCTCAATGAAAACAATGTACTGAGCAAATGTCAAATTGGCTTTTTACCAAATTACCGTACAACAGACCATGTATTCACCCTGCACACCCTAATTGACAACCAAACAAACCAAAACAAAGGCAAAGTCTTCTCATGCTTTGTTGATTTCAAAAAAAACCTTCGACTCAATTTGGCATGAGGGTCTGCTATACAAACTGTTGGAAAGTGGTGTTGGGGGTAAAACATACGACATCATAAAATCCATGTACACAAACAACAAGTGTGCGGTTAAAATTGGCAAAAAACACATTTCTTCACACAGGGTCGTGGGGTTAGACAGGGATGCAGCTTAAGCCCACCCTCTTCAACATATATATCAACGAACTGGCGCGGGCACTAGAAAAGTCTGCAGCACCCGGCCTCACCCTACTAGAATCTGAAGTCAAATGTCTGCTGTTTGCTGATGATCTGGTGCTTCTGTCACCAACCAGGAGGGCCTACAGCAGCACCTAGATCTTATGCACAGATTCTGTCAGACCTGGCCCTGACAGTAAATCTCAGTAAGACCAAAATAATGGTGTTCCAAAAAGGTCCAGTCACCAGGACCACAAATACAAATTCCATCTAGACACTGTTGCCCTAGAGCACAAAAAAACTATACATACCTTGGCCTAAACATCAGCGCCACAGGTAACTTCCACAAAGCTGTGAACGATCTGAGAGACAAGGCAAGAAGGGCATTCTATGCCATCAAAAGGAACATAAATTTCAACATACCAATTAGGATTTGGCTAAAAATACTTGAATCAGTCATAGAGCCCATTGCCCTTTATGGTTGTGAGGTCTGGGGTCCGCTCACCAACTAAGACTTCACAAAATGGGACAAACACCAAATTGAGACTCTGCACGCAGAATTCTGCAAAAATATCCTCAGTG
>NW_027014967.1:0-12437 GCF_036934945.1 Oncorhynchus masou masou | reverse complement strand
CAAGAAACCACTACCGCCCCGTAGCACTCACTTCCGTCATCATGAAGTGCTTTGAGAGACTAGTCAAGGACCATATCACCTCCACCCTACCTGACTCCCTAGACCCACTCCAATTTGCTTACCGCTCAAATAGGTCCACAGACGATGCAATCTCAACCACACTGCACACTGCCCTAACCCATCTGGACAAGAGGAATACCTATGTGAGAATGCTGTTCATCGACTACAGCTCGGCATTCAACACCATAGTACCCTCCAAGCTCGTCATCAAGCTCGAGACCCTGGGTCTCGACCCCGCCCTGTGCAACTGGGTACTGGACTTCCTGACGGGCCGCCCCCAGGTGGTGAGGGTAGGTAACAACATCTCCTCCCCGCTGATCCTCAACACTGGGGCCCCACAAGGGTGCGTTCTGAGCCCTCTCCTGTACTCCCTGTTCACCCACGACTGCGTGGCCACGCACGCCTCCAACTCAATCATCAAGTTTGCGGACGACACAACAGTGGTAGGCTTGATTACCAACAACGACGAGACGGCCTACAGGGAGGAGGTGAGCCTGGAGTGTGGTGTCAGGAAAATAACCCTCACACTCAACCAACAAAACTAAGGAGATGATTGTGGACTTCAGGAAGCAGCAGAAGGGAACACCCCTATCCACATCGATGGAACAGTAGTGGAGAGAGTAGCAGTTTTAAGTTCCTCGGCATACACATCACAGACAAACTGAATTGGTCACTCACACAGACAGCATCGTGAAGAAGGCGCAGCAGCGCCTTTTCAACCTCAGGAACAGAAGAAATTCTGCCTGTCACCAAAAGCACTCACAAACTTCTACAGAGGCACACCGAGAGCATCCTGGCGGGCTGTATCACCGCCCATAGTACGGGCAACTTCTCATCCTCAACCGTAAGGCTCTCCAGAGGTAGTAGGGTCTACACACATCATCGGGCAAACTACCTGCCCTCCAGGACACCCTCACACCACCCGATGTTACAGGAAGGCCATAAAGATCATCAAGGACATCTACCACCCGAGCCACTGCCTGTTCACCCGCTATCATCCAGAAGGCTGAGGTCAGTACAAGTGCATCAAAGCTGGGACGAGAGACTGAAAACAGCTCTATCTCAAGGCCATCAGACTGTTAAACAGCCACCACTAACATTGAGTGGCTGCTGCCCACACTGACACTGACTCAACTCCAGCCACTTTAATAATGGGAATTGATGGGAAATGTTGTAAATATATCACTAGCCACTTTAAACAATGCTACCTATATAATGTTACTTACCCTACATTATTCATCTCATATGCATATATACTGTACTCTATATCATCGACTGCATCCTTATAATACATGTATCACTAGCCACTTTAACTATGCCACTTTGTTTACATACTCATCTCACATGTATATACTGTACTGATTCCATCTACTGTATCTTGCCTATGCTGCTCTGTACCATCACTCACTCATATATCCTTATGTGCATATTCTTTATCCTTACTGTGTATAAGACAGTAGATTAGGAACTGTTATTAGATTACTTGTTGGTTATTACTGCATTGTCGAACTAGAAGCCCTAAACTTATTTAGCTACACTCGCATTAACATCTGCTAACCATGTGTATGTGACAAATAAAATTTGATTTGATTTGACTTTGCTTCAGTGGGCAATAAAGCCTAGCAGACATTCCAGCTCAGGAATACTATTAAAGCTCATGAATTTTAACTAATCACACAGAATGCATAGCTCTTCTAAGAGGCTTTACATATCTTACATAGCCTTGAGAGTATTCAACAAACACTTAGATCATCACTACAGTAGCAGTTAAAATCTTCCACTCACCAGCTGATCGATTCTCTGCTTGCTGTTTTCTGCAGAGCGGTACAGCTTCAGCTCCTCAAACATCTTGACGTTGGACTGCAACACTGGCCAGCTGGGGGCGCCACATCACAGGGGAGGGGACACATCAACATGGCCACGTCAGAAGTACAGAAAGAAGTTGGAATGGACACATTAAATAGTCTATTTTCCGTACAGCAAAAACATGTTAAAGAAAGAATGGGTGGGGGTTCAGGCCGACCCCCCTCAGATACCAAAAAGAGAACGTTAGTGCTTTAAACATGTTAAAATGAACAATAACATGTTGAAATAGATTACTATTAATTTATCTTTCACATTCTAATTAATTAGCATTGGTGCTCCCAACTTTTAAAAAAAGTTAACATCACACAATTTAGGAGCCCCAGAAAGCAGACTTTTAGCTTGATTGAGATAAAGCTCATCGGGCGGCAGGGTAGCCCAGTGGTTAGAGCGTTGGACTAGTAGTTCAAAACCCCCGAGCTGACATTCTGCCCCTGAACAGGCAGTTAACCCACTGTTCCCAGGCCGTCTTTGAAAATAAGAATTTGTTCTTAACTGACCTGCCTGGTTAAATAAAGGTAAAATATATATATATATTGGGTTGACTCAACCCGCAGTCGTGGTTACGTGGGCGGGCTTAGGGTTGTGTGGATGAATAGCGGGTGTGTGACTGTCAGGTTGGATAAAAAATACATAAATGTATAGTTCTTGTGCAATTTGCACTCAGTGGCTCCTACAGACAGCGAGTCACTTTGCCGTGGCTTGCTATATAAAGCAGGCAGACAGGCATTGAGGCATTCAGTTAATTGACTGAACGTTAGAATGGGAAGAACTAGTGACCTAAGCTACTTTGAGTGTGGTATGACCGTCGGTGCCAGGCGCGCCGGTTCCAGTATCTCAGAAACCGCCGGCCTCCTGGGCTATTCCTGCACAACAGTTACTAGGGTTTACAGAGAATGGTGCGACAAACAAAAAACATCCAGTCAGCAGAAACCCAGGGCGAAAACAACTGGTTGATGAGAGGTCGAAGGGAAAATGGCAAGAATCGTGCAAGATAACAGGCGGGCCTGAAACAGGCAAATAATGGCATAGCATGCAACAACGGTGTGCAGAACGGCATTTCGGAATGCACAACTCATCGGGTCCTGGTCACGAATGGGCTATTGCAGCAGACGACCAGGCACACCAGGTTCCACTCCTATCTGCTAAAAACAAGCAGCAGCAGCTCCAGTGGGCACGCGATCATCAACACTGTACAACTGGGGAGTGGAAAACCGTTGCCTGGTCCGGCTAATCAGGTTCCACGTATGGTCATGCTGAGTGGCAGAGTCAGAATTTGCTGTAAGCATGGCCCCATCTGCCTGGTGTCAACGGTACAGGCTATGTGTGTGGTGGTATAATGGTGTGAAGTGTGCAATTGGCACACATTGATACCAATTGGATAATTGTTTTAATGCTACAAATTATATGAACAATGCTGCTGACCAGGTGCATTCCTTCATGGCTACAGAGGGGTCCAACCCGGAACTAGATGGGTGTACCTAATAAACTGGCCACAGTTTACGCTACATCGAGTTTCGTTCATTATCTTTTGGCTATCTGGTGTCAAAGTAAGCCTAAGCTTTAGCCAGCACGGCAATCACAACGCTTTTGGGAATGGGCAGAAGAGTTAAAGGGATACCTCTCGATTTTGGCAATAATGACGTTAAAAGGATACTTCGGATTTCAATCAATGAGGCCCTTTTTCTACTGCGTTAGCATGTGCGGCATATACCCATTAACTTTCAGTCATTGCACAAACGCTAGTTAGCATTGGCTTGGAAACTACCTCTAACTTAGTGGGCATAAAATGGTATCCAGGAGTTCATTGACATCCACTGCTGAGTAGATTACTCAAGCTAATGTTCAGCCTCTAGATAATACATAAGACAAGCTCAGGGTGAGAATCTCCTTCCAGAGAGACATCAGGAATTGTAACATACTCTCTTTCAAAGGGAAACATGGCTCTCCCAGGATATACTGTTGGAGTCGGTCCAGCCATCTGATTCTCAGTTCATTGCGCCAAACAAGAATAAATATCTCTCCGGGTAGAATGACGGGGAGTGTATGCCTTTATGATTAACGGCTTATGGGGTAATTGTGATAACATACAGAAACTCAAGTCCCTTTTTTTTTTTTTTTTTGTCACTCCGACCTAGAATACCTCAATCAATTGCCGACCCATTACACTCCCAAGGGAATTCTCTTCTTCAAGTTATACGTCACAGCCGTATATTCCCCTCACAGATACGACGTGACCCCTCAAAGAACTTCACCGGACTTTATGCAAACTGGAAACCATATATCCTGGAGGTCGATTTATTGTAGCTGGGGATTTTAACAAAGCAAATTTAAGAGAAACTCTACCGAGGTTCTACTAACACATTGAGTGTAGCACTCAATATGAGAAAACAGACACTGCTACTTAGCATTTTGGAATGCCTAAAAAAAAAGATTCACCAGATAATAGATTTATCTTCCTACAATCAACTTTTCCATTAATTTACAGAGAGATTTGATGTAAGTAAAATATGTCTATAACAAGCAGGACTGTATGGATCTTTACCAGGCTTCACAAAAGGCAAAACCTCAGCATGTTTCCATCCTGATGGAAGCACTCCTGTCCTCCATATTTTGATAAGTAAACTCAAAAATCTTTCCCAAAACTTATGTGAGCAGATGTATAAACATAATGTAGCATAATTTATCCTCACTTAGACAGTGCAACCCACACACCTCCAGCCCTTGTTAAATTGAACGAACATGATGAATTCAGCATTCAGTGTTCAGAATCAAACTTCTTATTGTATGTAGTTGAATGGGAAGTTTACATATACCTTTTAAATAAATATATTTAAACTCAGTTTTCCACAATTCCTGACAGTTAATCCTGTCTTAAGTCAATTAGGATAATGAAATGTCAGAATAACTGCTGAGAGAATGATTTATTTCAGCTTTTATTTATTTTATGTATTCCCAGTGGGTCAGACGCATATACACTCAATTAGTATTTGGTAACGTTGCCTTTAAATTGTTTAACTTAGGTCAAACAATTCTAGCCTTCCACAAGCTTCCACAATAAGTTGGTGAATTTTGGCCATTCCTCCTGAGAGAGCTGGTGTAACTGAGTCAGGTTTAGGGCCTCCTCACCTACTTTTCAGTTCTGCCCACACATTTTCTATGGGATTGAGGTCAGGGCTTTGCAAATACTTCACTCCAATACTTTTGACTTTGTTGTCCTTAAGCCATTTTGCCACAACTTTGAAGTATGCTGAGGTCATCATTTAAAGACCCATTGCGACCAAGCTTTAACTTCCTGATTGATGTCTGGAGATGTTGATTCAATATATCCACATAATTTTCTCGTCATGATGCCATCTATTTTGTGAAGCACCAGTCCCTCCTGCAGCAAAGCACCACCACAAAATGATGCTGCCACTCCGTGCTTCACGGATTTGGGATAGTGTTCTTGGTTGGTAAGCCTCCTCTTTTTCCTCCAAACATAACAATGGTCATTATGACCAAACAGTTTATTTTGTTTCATCAGACCAGAGGACATTTTCACCAAAAAGTATGATCTTTGTCCCGATGTCCAGTTGCAAACCGTAGTGTGGCTTTTTATGCGGTTTTGGAACACCTAATCAAATGCTACTCAGACTATTTGCATTGCCCCCTTTTAATTCCGCTGCTACTCTCTGTTGTTATCATCTATGCATAGTCACTTAATAACTCTACCTACATGTACATATTACCTCCAACTAACCGTTGCCCCACATTGACTCTGTGCGGTACCCCCATGTATATGAATCTTGCTATTGTTATTTTTGCTGCTCTTTAGTTATTTGTTACTTGTATTTCTTATTCTTATCAGTGTTTTTTAAACTGCATTTTTGGTTAGGGAGCTCGTAAGTTAGCATTTCACTGTTGTATTCAGCGCTTGTGACCTAATAAAATGTGATTTGATTTGATTCATCCAACCTTGAAGTGTCTGTAATATTTCCTCTTCTCTGTTTTGATCCTGTTTCAGTGCCTGAAAAATTTTAAAGGGTCAGTGACTGACACACACGCACGCACGCACGCACGCACGCACGCACGCACACACACACACACACACACACACACACACACACACACACACACACACACACACACACACACACACACACACACACACACACACACACACACACACACACACACACACACACACAGAGAAATAAGTACCATGGCCAGCCACATGATATTTAGCTTACGTTGATTGACTAAATTGTTTTGGGAATCTTTTTGTCACTATATTAGACTAAGCAGAGGTTTGATGATGTTGAAATGCTGGAAGTTGAAATGGTGCTTGAATAGTGTTTCCTTTTTGCAACTTGCAGAAACTCTCCGGTGTTTGTTTAGTAATCCGAAAAATGTCTGAAACATTAACTTATCACAAAAATACAGGTTGTACTATGGCTTTTTTCCCTGTTTGGGCTTTCCCAGTGATTTTTACCACACACAGCTACTGGGAATATGAATTCATTCTAAATGCTAAGATTGAACCGTTTTTTCTTCAGATACCTTCTCCAGCAGCTGGATCTTGGGTTGCCGTGCTCTCTGAGCCGCTTTGGGTCATTTTTACGAGATCATACAAAACGAGGCAGATTAGTTATAATCATTAATCCAATTAGTTTCTTGTCTGCCTGTGAAACATCCTTGACCAAACTTACAGTGACAGGGCAGACACTTCCACAGCACCGTATTTCCTGTTTCAGTAGTTTAACTTCTACCTTAGGTCAATGTTCCGTGTTGACACAAAATACATGGAGTTATACAGTAGGACTACCAGTACAGTATTTCTTCAATGTAGTTACATGACTTTACATGACTTTGTTAAGATCTGTCTCTGATCCGCATCAATCACTGTTTTGTAAATTACCTGGACAGAGTCATCATACCTCTCTGCTGCAGCAGCTCCTCATGGAAGAATATGCGGAGCCTGAGGTTGGAAGTTGTCCATCTTTAGGGCAGAGATGATCTGAGAACAAGTGTGAGGGGGACCAGTAGCGTTAGCAGCAGAGCTACACCATATATACAAAAGTATGTGGACACCACTAAATTAGTGGATTCGGCCATTTTAGCCACACCAGCTGCTGACAGGTGTATAAAATCGATCACACTGCCATGCAATCTCCATAGACAAACAAATGCTGTAGAGTGGCCTTACTGAAGAGTCAGTGACTTTCAACGTGGCACGATCATAGGATGTCACTTTTCCAACATGTCAGTTCGTCAAATTCTGCCCTGCTAGAGCTGCCCGGCCAACTGTAAGTGCTGTTATTGTGAAGTGGGAAACGTCTAGGAGCAACAATGGCTTAGCAGCGAAGTGGTCAACTGTAAGCTGTTATTGGTGAAGTGGGAAACGTCTACGAGCAACAATGGCTTAGCAGCGATGGTCAACTGTAAGTGCTGTTATTGTGAAGTGGAAATCATTTTAGGAGAAACAGCGTCTGTGCCGCGAAGCTCTCCAGTCACCCAAGTAGCACTGAATGGGTCCATTGAGTGCTAACACTCACTACTGAGATCCAAACTGCCTCTGGAAGCAACGTCAGCACACAGACTGTTCATCGGGAGCTTTGTGAAATGGGTTTCCATGGCTGAGCAGCCTCACACAAGCCTTAGATCACCACGCGCAATGCCAAGTGTCAGCTGGAGTGGTGTAAAGCTCACCACCACTGGACTCTGCAGCACTGAAAATGCGTTCTCTGGAATGATGAATCATATCCCACACCATGTTTCAGTTTGATATGTTGAATAACATAATAAGGACACCAATGTAAAGTTCAATAGCCTTGTTCAAGCATTGTACAAATCCCTACACACGGTGTCAGGAACAGCCCAGCGAGTCGATTACCTATCAACTACCGTATTTGCTGGACTATTAAGCGCACCCTCCGAATATAAACCTAATAAAAATCCATTAAATTATAGGTTGTAATGCAACAAAATAGGAAAAACGCCAAGGGGGACGAATGCTTTTTGCATAGTCAAAATGATGCCGTAATTGCTGGACTATTAAGCGCACCCTGAATATAAACCGTACCCACTGAATTATTAAAAAATATGTATTTTGTACATAAATAAGCCACTTTTATGTCTATAAGCCGCAGGTGCCTACCCGGTACATTGAAACAAATGAACTTGGTGACTATCTTCCTCCTCCTGTGCACTGAAACCACTGAAGTCATCTCCTTGATTGGTCGGAGTTGAATAGCCTCAGAATTGCTTCATCCGATGTTGATCGCTGCCCTCTTCAACACGCAGCAATCCAGCCTTTCGAAACCCGTTGAGGATAGTGGATTTTTTGACAATGCTCCACGCTGTCAGGACCCACTGGCAGACTTGACCATAAGTTGCTCTTCGCATGCAGCCCGTTTTAGTGAAGGATTTCTCCCACTTGTCATCCAAGCCTCCCACTGAACAAGGAGCACCACCTTAAATGCACGATTTACACTGATGTCGAGTTGCTGCAAATACTTTGGGCCATCTGCTTTTCTTCCCTCTGAAAGCTTTTGTTGTCTTTTTGCACTGAGTCAGTTCCTCACGCTGCTGTTTCCAACGTCTTATCATCGACTCATTAAGGCCAAGCTCCCGTGCAGCAGCTCTATTTCCTTTTCCAACAGCCAGATTGATCGCCTTCAACTTGAAAGCTGCATCATATGCATTTCTCTGTGTCTTTGCCATGATGAGGGTGACAAAATTACTACCGTAATCAGAATGATGGGAAGTTTGAGTGCGCTCGATTTACGTCACATTATGTGACGGTGCTCAGTTTTTGCGGCATGAATCTTGTGAAAGCGGGAAAAATCCATAAATTAGCAGCGTCATTGTATTAACCGCAGGTTCAAAGCGTGGGAATAAAGTAGCGGCTTATAGTCCGGAATACGGTAGATTCCGTAACAGCCTGCACAGAACCCTGACCTTAACCCCATTGAATCCCTTTAGGATGAATTGGTCCAACTGCAAGCCAGGCCTAATTGCAAAACATCAGTGCCCTACCTCACTAATGCTCTTGTGGCTGAATGGAAACATACTTTTGGAAACATATAACGCTCCGGTGAAAGCAGTGTAAGTTTTATGATTGGAAAGAAATCCTTTGAATTCATGATCCTATTTTAAACTACAGTAACTAAACTTAATGAAGCCTTCATAAATCCTTTATAACACCCATAAAAAAAAGCAAATGTCTATATGAGGTGCATTGTTGTGTTTTGAGTTTGCAGAAAGGCATTTCAATGTACTTGTGCATGTGACATTGAAACTTAAAATGGTAAATAGGTGGTTATAGGTGCTTTGGCTGCTTTGTGTGATGTATTGTTTTTTCTATCTTCTTGCCCTTTTGTGCTGTTGTCTGTGCCCAATAATGTTTGTACCATGTTTTGTGCTGCTGCCATGTTGTGTTGCTACCACGCTGTGTTGTCATGTGTTGCTGCCTTGCTATGTTGTTGTCTTATGTCTCTCTTTATTGTTTGTTGTGTTGTCTCTCTTGTTGTGATGTGTGTTTTGTCCTATATTTATACAGTATTGTATTGATTTTTATTTGAATCCCAGGCCCCGTCCCCACAGGAGGCCTTTTGCCTTTTGGTAGGCCATCATGATAAATAAGATTGTGTTCTTATCTGACTTGCCTCGTTAAATAAAAAAAAATATATATATAAATGTTTGGCAAAGCACCAGATCACCTATAATATACAGTATATCATCCATCCTTAGTATGACTTTGCTTATAAATCACTTAGTGATTATGCAAATAGGCTAGTCTTCATGTAGACTAATATATCTGCACCTTGTGTTATCTCCTTTCATGTGGTGAATGGTTCATCAGTGCCCCTGGTCTTCAGTGAAGTCCATTTCTGCTGACCGTTTGGTTGGGCCTAAACACTGCCTGATCTTTGTGTTTTACAAGAAGTATAAACCAAGCAGTAAGCATATGTAAAAGAGGATTCTTCATGAAATGATATCTAGTCGTATCTACTCATTTCTTGGAGTATTTGGACTGTTTAGAGCAGCAAAATATTTGAATACCTCTTGCAGCAGACGGTTCCTCGTGACCTTCAATGTCACCCGTGCACGTTCTAGAACTCAGCAAAGCATTTGCCGCCTGATTGATGTGATGTAAAACTGGTCAACTCGGTAACGTATAGCTTCACATTATAATCGAAGAAACCTTTCCCACCTTCTACAATACGTTTTTGTTATATATAATCAGAGAGGAAGAGGAGAAACATAGTTTGATTTAACCAGAAAGATTTGATAACACCGATATCAATCTCTCTGGTGATATAAAATATCTGGTGAAATCAAGCATTGAGGTTGTTTATGTAACGTTCGTATGGAGAAAACGGCCTTACTGCCATCTTGTGGAGAAGGTTGTGGAAAATTGCCGTTTTCGTCCGTAGGTAACTAACTATATCTGGGAGGGGTGGGGGGGAATAGCAACTGAAAAGCGATACAGTTTGAATGATATTGGATACTTTTATCGGTCTTTCAGTGTACCTATTTGTGGGCTTGTATTTGTAAAGCCTTAAAAAGTTTCTCCTGGATTTGCGTGGAAGGATGTAAATCATAGAGTGCCGCATGCTTTGCATGTATGAGGCCCCGGGTTCAATCCCCGGCATCTCACAAAATTTTTCCCTAATATAAGGTTCCTTTTGTTTATAATTTCGCAAATAATATTTCGATTGTGCATTTAATATTGTTTTTATTTTTTATTTAACCTTTATTTAACTAGGCAAGTCAGTTAAGAACAAATTCATATTTACAATGACGGCCTTGGAACTGCCTTGTTCAGGGGAAGAACGACAAAATGTTTTCCTTGGCAGCTCGTGGATTCGATCTGGCAACCGCTCTAACCACAAGGTTACCTGCCGCCCCCAGCATTAGCATTGATACGTTTTATTAGCCAACCAGAATGTAAACAACCCGCACAGCTTTGTTTATTTGCTTCCAGCATTGTCCAATTGTGACCACCAGGGGCTCCCTCTCTGCATAAACAAAGACCACTGAGATTGATGAAGGCACATGGGCTAATATATATGGCAACTAAACTTAATTAAACGTTTCACAAAACGCAACCAATTTCCATAACGAAGAGAGTAATAGTGTATAGTAGGCTACATTATCATGATACAGTTTTAACAGAGGGAGCAGGAGCAGGCATGGATGCTATCTTGCACTGACTCTATGCACAGTCATAAGACTATACACAATGCCAAGTAGAACCTTATAGGGCTCTTCTGTTTGTCCCCATAGGAAACCTTTTGGTGCTAGGTAGAACCCCTTGCAGAGGTTTCTACCTATAGCTCTCTGTGTAGGGTTCTTCATAGAATCACGTGTGAATGGTTCTAGAACCCTCTATGAAGTAGCAACCGTTCTACTAATAACTATTTTATCCTCTTTATCCTACAACACTCCATGATGGGTTCTACCGAGAACCCTTTTATCTTAGACTTTAAAATTAAACTCTTTATGACACAATATTGCATATTATAAGGTATTTCTTTGAGGGCCTAGATATCTAACACAGCGGTGTTAGGAAACTCCTGGTTTTACAGGTGACATCAGGCCTGCGAATCACATTACGCTGGATGCAGGTTATGCGTATTTTCCTATTGGAATCCAGACAACAGATTGAAGATGTCAACAATTAGCATTTTAATCACCACAACCTGCATTCAGAATGACTACTAGGTTAGAAGTGTTAATGGGATGATCTAAATCAATTGAAACAACTATTTCAGTAACAGGTGCAATACGTCTCACTACTAACAGATTTGATTTGTTTGAATGTATGTTATTCATCTTTGTAGCATATGATTAATCAACCAATGATTACATGCAAAAAATACAGATATTGAAACAATTTTGAAAATCAACCTGCAATAGAGCATGCTGGGAAATATACTAATGATGGCATGGTTTTGAGCGTTATACTGGACAAGTTACATAGGCTGGCAGTTACATGGGCTGTAGTTCATGGGCTGGCAATTACATGGGCTCATGTCTGGAAGTGACCAGGGTGAGAGATCTTAATAAGTGAGAAAGTGATGAGATGATGGTGACGATGATGGTGATAACGGCGACAGTGATGGCGACAATGAGTATGGTTTGTTATGAGCAACAGTATGTTGATGAGATCTTGGCGTTGATAAGACCATTAGCCACAGGTGTCTCTACACTCTGCCTCCAAATTGTGCAATTGTGTCAGCAGTGGGATGACCTCATATGGAACCCTGGTGAGCGTGTGAAGGAGCTTGAAAGTTCAGTCATCGTTATCAAACTGCCGTTGATAAGACTGTTGATCACTTCCCCAAGGGGGACATCTTTCTTGAAGCATTTGTTTCCTGCCTTTGGGTCATGGCGCCCTGTGTTCGAATATCACCCAGGCATCTCTCACACTCCCTGCAGAATCGCTGCAATATTCATTGTGAATTACCCTAATTCACAGTGCATCAATTGGTATTTTAGTACGATATTAGTACGGTATTTTAGTA